>NC_134706.1:28656795-28911795 GCF_043290135.1 Rhipicephalus microplus | reverse complement strand
ATTCGCTGGGGCTCAAACTTTAGCAAAGACGACGGCTCCGCCCCTTGCTGCTGATGACGTCACACGCGACACGCGGAATGGCGGTATAACCGGTGGTTGGCAAGGTTTACTGCCGATGGCTTATAGGGCAGTGTTTTTTTTTTATCTGAAATGCTCTTTTGCGGCTCACTTTTCATACCTGCATGGACATGATGGACCCTCTACTTTTAGTATTCCCTGAACGCCATAAACTGTATAGCTGATCGTGTGATAGACGCTTTAAGTACATATGGAAGGCATTCACGGGACGTCATCCGCTAGGGACGCTAGCGTGGCAGTCGCCACACTTGCGGTATTGCCCGCGAGCATCATCGTCGAACCGCAACCAATGTTGTCGACAACGCGTTTTGTGTTTATGTTTTCTTTTGTTTTTTTTCTGACAAAACGGGTCGGTGAGGTGAAGCGCCGTCAAATACAACGCTATCATATGCCGGATCGCTGACGAACCTCGACTCCATATGGCGGTTCACTCCCTATATAGTGGCACCTGGCGGTAAGAGCTGAATGAATACCTCATGTACTGTGCATCGTTCGAAATTTAGTCTTTAATAGGAAATGTTTGCCTTCCACGTAATGGACCGATGTGACAGTGCTGGCTGTCTTTCAGAATCGCTTTTACACGGGCAAGCTTCTGATGAGTTGTAGATTCCGGTGGCATCAGCGAGCGTACGAACACGTGGCCTTCGTAGGTGCGCCGGTAAAATGCGTAGTATTTGCGTCATTTTTTTGTGTAATAATTTATCTTTATGTCAACGGTCAGCTATAACTATAGTTACACCTATCATTTTTTTTCTTTCCGTGGCTCGCTGCCTACATGCAGAGATAATAATACCATATGCGATTTGACGCCCCAAAAACAACCGCACGATTATGAGTGGCGCCGTGTAGTGGACGGCTCCGGAAATTTCGACCACGTGGTGTTCTCTAACGTGTACCGAAATCACAGGGTACGCGCCCTTCTACCATTTCGCCTCCACCTAAATGCGACCGCCACGGTCGAACCCGCGACCTTTCGGGTCAGCAGCCGAACACCTTAACCACTGCTCCACCACGGCGCACATACACGCAACGATAGAGCAACAGGATGTTCGAGTCTGCCATCATTGTGCACTTGGCGCGACGAAGTATTTATTTTAGTTGTTTAGAAAGTACTGTGGTCACTGAAAAGACCATGCAGATGGGGGGAAAATTACGATAAACAATATATGCAAACCTCGAGAAAAATTACTTGAACGAACAATAGCAGAAGTGATGTCGTGAAGCACGAATAAAAGCATTATTCGCATATACGCACAGAAAAAATTATACACGTGGAAATGTCTCTCAAGTGTTGCAAATAATGAGCACCAACAATTCGAAGAAGTGAAATTGCATGAGGACAGAGTGTAGGCACAATAATAAAGACTATGATAAGGACTCTAATAATTCACATTATAATAAAAACGATAAACATTATAAGGACAGATTATAGACATTAAAATAAGGTCTAGAGCATCTCGACCAAGCACGCAAGTCGCGTTTGAGATGCTCTGAGCAAGCCTTTTTCGAAGTCATCAGATTAAACGACATCAGGTGGTAAGCTATTCAACTGAATAATTGTTCGGGGAAAAAATGAATTTTTAATGATGTTAGGTACTTTCGAATAAGACTTCAATTTGGGCTAGTTGGTACTTCTCTCTTTCTCTCTCTCTCTCTCTATATATATATATATATATATATATATATATATATATATTGTCACGGTACAGCGTGAACCAAAGGCAGATAAACGTTGACACAGGGACTCTCAGCAGCCAAACAGCAAGATCGCCTTCTTTATCTTCAATCAGCCAGAGCTCCACTACCTGGTGTCCGCCAAATCCCCTTATCGTCGTTTTGGTCCACCAGTACACACGCGTCATTTGCCCCCCCTCTTAATGAGCATCGCCCCGATGCTAAACCAGTAGTGCAGTTTTTTTTTTCTGTTCTTTAAGAAGTGTCTTGCGCAGTCACTACCTTTCATAAGGCTTCATGCGCACAATGTGAACTAGTTCTGGACGGTGCTGGCGAAGCCTCGTACTATGTGAACTGTCGGGGACGACCTCGTAGGTAACATCACTCAGTCGTCGCAGTACTAGATATGGCCCAAAGTATCTCCTTAGGAGCTTTTCAGAGAGTCCTCGTTTCCGTATGGGCGTCCAAACCCATACTCTGTCGCCGGTCTGGTAAACGACTGTTCTGCGGCGAGAATTGTAGCGGCTCGCGTCGTACTCTTGTTGTTGCTGGATTCGCAGGCGTGCTAGTTGTCTTGCTTCTTCCGCTCGTTCTGTAAACATCTTGGCGTCCGGTTCGATGTCGTCGCATTCGTGCGCTAGCATCGCATCTAACATGGTTCGTACTTCCCTTCCGTGAATTAGGCTGAACGGGGTCATCTGGGTTGTTTCTTGCTTGGCAGTGTTGTATGCAAACGTGATATATGGCAAGATTTCGTCCCAATTTTTGTGCTCGACGTCTACGTACATAGAAAGCATGTCTTCAATTGTTTTGTTGAGACGCTCTGTAAGCCCGTTCGTTTGCGGGTGGTAGGCGGTTGTCTTACGATGGGTTGTTCCACTTAGCATGAGGACTTGCTCCAAAAGAGCTGCCGTAAATGCAGTTCCTCTGTCTGTGATTACGACGCTTGGTGCACCATGCCGAAGGACAACGTTCTCGATGAAAAATTGTGCCACCTCCGCTGCTGTACCTCTCTGGATAGCCTTTGTTTCAGCATAGCGGGTAAGGTAATCAGTCGCGACAATAACCCAGCGGTTCCCAGCAGTAGAAGTAGGAAGTGGGCCCAAAATATCCATGCCAATCTGGTCGAATGGTGTTCTTGGGACCTGGACGGGATGCAGGAGGCCAGCTGGTTTAGTCGGCGGTGACTTCCGTCGCTGGCAGTCGAGGCAAGTACGAACATGGTGTTTTACGGCTATGGTCAGTCTTGGCCAGAAGTAGCGCTGCCGTACTCTGGCCAACGTTCTTGTGTAACCTAAGTGGCCTGAAGTCACCTCGTTGTGGCATGCTTCGAGTACTTCGGAGCGAAGGGCTGCTGGGATGACGAGCAAATACGCAGATCCTGTCGAAGAGAAGTTTCTTTTGTATAGTACTCCGCTCCGTAAGCAAAATGATGACAGTGCTCTTACGAAAACAGCAAGATCGCCTTCTTTATCTTCAATCAGCCAGAGCTCCACTACCTGGTGTCCGCCAAATCCCCTTATCGTCGTTTTGGTCCACCAGTACACACGCGTCATTTGCCCCCGGTTGCGGACTGGTGTTGGCCATTTGGAGAGGTAATCGGCACTTGCGAGGTTCCGTGGAAGGCGTGAACTCTGGAGCGAGGCCTATCAGCCGCCGACTGAACCGGTGCACGGGAGTTGCAATGGGTGACAATGCGTCCGAGCTAGATGAACGGCTCCCAGTGGGAGTATGGAGCATTAGGTAGGGTTGCGTCCCAGCACCTCCACCAGTGTCACGGTACAGCGTGAACCAAAGGCAGATGAACGTTGACACAGGGACTCTCAGCAGCCAAACAGCAAGATCGCCTTCTTTATCTTCAATCAGCCAGAGCTCCACTACCTGGTGTCCGCCAAATCCCCTTATCGTCGTTTTGGTCCACCAGTACACACGCGTCAATATATATATATATATATATATATATATATATATATATATATATATATATATATATATATATATATATATATATATATATATATATATATATATATATATCACGAGCGCATAGCAAAATAACAGTGAGGGAGCAGTGAAAAGAGCGAAAAATTCAACAACCACGAAAAAAGAACGAAAGGAGGAATGTCTACAGCGCGGTGACGCGCTACGCGATAGCCTTCGCAGCGCTGCACGCAATTGTAACGGCACGAAGCCACAGCTGTCGTTGCTCTCTTCGCCGTGCCGTGTATGAACCCCAGGAATGGGACGCTGCCGTTGTGGGGGTGCGGGAAAAGGGCTACGGCGGGGGCTGGAACTCTGTGGGGGGATTTTCCGCTGCTCGATGCCCTCGTAACCTCTGCCGTACACTCGGTCGTCGGCCCCCTTTTTTTTTCAGCCACCTTGTCGGCACCGCCACGGAAGCTCCGCAGGCCTCGAAACTTTGTGAAGGGGATCTATTCTCATTCGCTTTGATAACGCTGCGTGCGGACAACAAATGAAACGCACAAATATGTGGCGGCATCTTGAAAACAAAAAAATTCCGACGAGCCCGTCCCACGTCTGACTTCGTATCGCGCGAATGTTGGGGTATACGGTGGTTGACAGCCGTAACGCTGCCTAATCCTGCTAACTCCGTGAACGGCTATATGCTATATTCAAGCAATAACCTCGGATGTGTCGTAAAACACCGAATTTGACCGTCGGTGGCATCTGCGCCAAGGCGAGTGAAGCAAAAAGGTCACTGCCACGTGACGACGTCGCTGATTGTCAAAATTTGCTATCTCGCCACGACGTCTGTATAATGTCATCTTGACGTCATCAGATTACATTATCCAAGAGCCGATCACGGAGGCTGTGCAAAATGCGGTGAGAAGATGTTTAATGAAAGAGAAATAAGGGTGCGGCAGCTTCGAAAGCGGGTTTCTGTGTTTCTCTTACTGTATTCACAAGCAGGCATGTACAAGCGCACATTGCCATCGGGCGTCAGAACACGTAATTTATCATGATGACTTCATGGTTTATAGCCGGTAACCCGCTACGAAAGGCACACACGTTACTGCGCCTATTCTTTTTAGGTAACGTAGTGTGTTATGAGGAGCTTTGAAAAGATCTCGTGCCCCGTAAGTGGTCGAAGTATGCACTAGGGACAGGATATCACTGTCGCGTTCAACCTTTAAAGACAAAGCTAGCGTGATGATTCCCCAACTTCATTTGTTGCTTTTTCAACTATGATAGTCATTCTTGGGATACTTGAACGCAGAAATTTCGGTTTGTATTTCTGTCTTTCACACGTCACGCTATTCTGTCAGCCTGTCGAAATTTAAGCACTTGCTCAACGCCCTGCCATAGTAAACTGGTGGCTGCGTTTATACATCTGAACATCGTAGATAAAAAAACAAATATTACGCGTGTCCGAGGCGCAACATTAATATGTCAGTATCGTGTAGCGTGTTCTATTACTAAAATATACATAGATACATAACTATGAGGACCTTTGTACTTCTTACGCTGCGCTGAAAATGCGACGCTATGCACGAAAAAGCGCTCTGCCGACGATATTGTGCTGCCACCTGGTCGTGTTTTCCGTTGGCACCACCAGATGGCGGCCCTATCTTACGCAGCGCCATATCTCACGTAGATAAAACCAGGGCTATGAAGTACAGCCTGGAGAAGATTTCGACGACATTTGCTGCGACGCACGCTGATACTTGGCCAATTTATTCCGCTCTCCTTTTCACATTTTTACCATCATCATCATCACCATCCTCATCATCATCATCATCATATTAAAAAATGGCGCTCTGTTCGTTATTGTACGTTCAAGTTTGCAATGTGTCAGCACTGACTATAGGGTGAGTTGGTATTCATTCATGACTGGCTGCGCAACACACACTCAAGCACAAAGACAGCCATGGACACTGTGCATTCGAAAGGGCGCTGTGCACAAGAGATTCGTACCCACGATACTGACAATTGGGCAATTCGGCACTGATCCCTAGATGTCCGGGTGCCTGTGGTCTCCATTTATTTCTTCGTCCACGCGTGTGGAGCAGCGAGCCATGAATGCAGTGATAAGCATGACTCTATCCAACCGTGCCGTTCGGTTTACGAACAAACAAGTAAACACAAACAAACAATCACGTAAGCCATCAAACAAAAACAAACAAATGTTGGCAAATAAATTGCACAACCGTACAGCTCATTGTAAAAAAGGTTTTTTTTTTATTTTCTTAATGTCGGTGAAAATATTCATCATTTTTTCTTGGGCTGCATTAAAATTTCTGGTGTACAACTCACTCGAAGATGTTCTAGTGTAGTCGTGTTAGTTTGCTTGTGGATGGGGGGAGGGGAGGGGGGGACACACCTCTGTTCGTCGACAAAGCGTTCACCCATCCATCCATCTTTCTTCTTCTGGGCGGCGTTCCGCGAGTCGTTCGAAAATCTCTCCCACGAGCACCACGAAACAAACTAGTGCGGAATACCCAAAAAAAAAATTATGGGAGCTAGCGCTCTAAAAACTTCTGCGGTGAAGGCGAAAAACTCCCTCCACGGGGGGGACTCGCACGGTGCTAATGGTTCTGCTTCTTCCGTCTCCGGACACCAAAATAACCGCGGCGCCGTCCGTCTCTGCTTGCGGTTGTCTTTTTTGCCCGTCCGCACTAACTGCGTGATGCGTCGGAGTTACACAGAGCTCGGTGCCTGCATCCCTCCTGGCGGAACTCTTTCACAGCTCTTATACTCTTCTGTGCCGATTCGTGCATGTTATAAGGTCCAGCCGTGTCATGGCGAAGTAACTCGTCGCGGGTCGTAGTGTAGTTCGTTATACGCGATATTCGTTGTAAGAGTAGAGATAAAGCTTGGCTTGAAACATTCAGCCAGCTTGGCTCGGCAGACACTGGGGAAACAGCGAAGGTGGTGGGGTGAAGTCGCGTTGAATGAAGTCGAATGAAGGAAGTTTAGTCAAGTGGGAATGAAGTGGGAACGAAGCAATATGAAGTAGGTGTCTAATTTGGGAGGAGTGGGCGGAGTAGTAGCGAATTTGGAGTGAGTTGTTGGACTGGTGTGGGGGGGGGGGGGGGGGGTGTAGTATCAAGCATCCGCAGTAGGACTTGCCCACCTTCTGTGCGCCATTTTTGCACACGGAACCGTGTGAGTCTTATTATTAGATGTGTAATTGTCTATAATGATTGACTACAATGTATACTCTAATGACTCCTACCATTCTATAGATTTACACATGCGTAGAGGCACAAAAAATTTCCTTTCTCGAGCACTCTGGTTTTCATTAGACTTCCTTAGCTGTACATTCTTGTAAGAATTGTTCATTGTGGCTAAGTAAGTAGCTCATAAATGTCTACGGTGGTCCATATTTAAGTGTAGCGGTAATGCCCCGCCGTAGCGAATGTCCTTGCACAAAAGCCCGGTCGGGCAATACATTTGTCCGTGCCAATCTATTTATTGCTACATATCTGCTTGAATGGCTTACCGTCGGTTTTTATAAAAGTCTCTGTGCATCTATGGCGGTCTGCAAAACGTCTGTCTGTAAAGGTTCCTCCGAGAAAACTCTTGGCCACTTCAAGTCTTCACAAGTGCGTGCGTTACGTTTTCCATTGGTGTATTACAGCCTCTGTATTTGTCTGTACGGGTTCTAGAATGGTCCTAACTAGTCTTTGTGCTTATCTGTCGAAGAGGGTTTGCATTCACAAAATCATCTAGTAGTCTAGAATTATTTATGATGGTTTGTAAGTAATCACTATTTGGGTCAGTTGTAGTGAATGTGCAAGCAAAAAAAATTGGTGACAGAAATTGGGTCTGTCTGCCTATCTATCTATCTATCTATCTATCTATCTATCTATCTATCTATCTATCTATCTATCTATCTATCTATCTATCTATCTATCTATCTATCTATCTATCTGTCTGTCTGTCTGTCTGTCTGTCTGTCTGTCTGTCTGTCTGTCTGTCTGTCTGTCTGTCTGTCTGTCTGTCTGTCTGTCTGTCTGTCTGTCTGTCTGTCTGTCTGTCTGTCTGTCTGTCTGTCTGTCACTCTAAACTGTTCAGCCACCCGGCCAAAGTTTAAACACTTGCTGAACGCCCAGCCATCTCGAAGTGGTGATTGCGTTCATACTTGTGAACATGGTCGATCAAAAAGCAAATATTAGGCGTATTTGAGGCAAAACATCATTACGCAAGTATTAGGCGGTGTGTTCCTTTACTAGAAAATGCATATATACCTAATTATAAAGATGCTAGTGTTTCTCATGCTGCGCCGATAATGCGACGCTATGCATGCAAAAAGGCCGGCAGAAGACTATCGTCTTTTGACATTTGCAGTGAAGCACGCAGGAACGCGGACAGTTTTTTTTTCTTCTCAGTCAATGTATCGGATGCACTGCAAGTGTTTTGCACTTAATCTGATTCTACCACGGCCTCTGTGATCGATCGAAGTTTGACCAACAGAGTTATTCAGTCATATGAGTTGCGAAGATCCCCACAGGGTACATATATAGAAATCCGGACACACCAATGGCGCGAATGCCGGTAGTGAGCAGATTGTCGCGCCACCTGTTGATCAGCACGCCCACTATTGAATGCATTACTTGTGTTTCGTATTGTCGCTTCCAGGTGGCGCGACAGTCAGCTATATTCCAAAAACTGGGGCCAACTGCGTGCCCGTTTTTTTTTTTTATTGCAGTTTCGCAACTGGTATGAATGAATAACTCTGTGACCAAACGACAGTGTCGTCTTAGACGATCTCTAACATCATGATGACGTCATATGGTAACGTCATCACGTTATGATGATTGTTCGCATCTCTTGTGTCGACGCCGACTGCTATTTTTTCACGTTTGGCGAGACAACGAAAACTTTCGACTAAAATGCCCCCCCCCCCCCCCCCCTCTGCGATTCCCAGCCGAACTTTTATTCTCATTGCATACTTTTTTTCTAACGTCGTATTTCACATTCAATTTAGCGTCTATAGACATGTCCCTCATATTCTATAAAACGTCATTGTACTCATCTGCAGCGATTTGTAACAGTGGTGTCGCGGGCACTGTACAAATTTATGGTCCCCTTCGAAAACGTGTACAACGTATACGTTTTTTCACGTATATGCACTGCACGCCACTACCCCGGCTCGGCCGGCTATTTTATCAAGTCCCACAGTTTCTTTCGGTAGAAGCGTGAATAACGGTTCGAAAGGCGCACTTTGCTCTACCGAAGAGCGCCACTGGGGCGTCGGTTGACCGCGTCTCTTTTGAACCGCTCGCATCACCAGCGCCACATTCGTAGCCAGAAAAGAAAAGCAGTACCCACCACCACCTTTCCTAGCTCTTTATTTTAGTTGTTGTTATGTTAAGTTTTTTTTTCTTTTGACTCGTTTCGGTTCTGTCTGCTGGAGTGGTTCCAAGCCGAACGTAACGCAACCGGAGTTTAAGAGATGGAGACGATAGTAAACAACCGTTAAAATGACTCCCTCTGGAATTCCTCGCGAGCGCGCTTTTTTGTTTGTTTGTTTTAAATACATTCGCCACCTTCATGGTTTAAGCTATTTTTTTGTTGTGTGCTTCTTTGTTTTGTTTTGTTTTTTTTTTTGCGTCTCTAGTTGGAGCCGCCTCGTTCGCGTCACCCCCGTGTGGTTCTAACCTAAAAACACGCCGACAACTTTACGTCGTCTACAAAACTTTTTTATTTGACGAAGTTCCAGAGCTCGAGTATATGGGGATTCACATATTTCACCAAATACCAGAGTCACCAAGGTCACCAACGTACACTAGTGATGATTATAGCAAAGTAATCACCTCCCTATAAAGATAGCCGTGGTCATCATGATAACAATCGTCAATGATGATACCCAGATTATTCAATATTATTCAGGGTCGACTACTTTCTTTTCTTGTGAAGCCTTGGAAAATTCAGGCAAGGCTAAAGCAGCTTGCTCCCTTTTTAATTAGTTAATGGCAGTGTGAAATAAAAGTTTCTTGGGAAAGTTATGGCACATATCATATGATCATTTGATGTCGCTTCAAAGTGCATCTGTTAGTGTAGTTACTTGCGGTGAGACATCGCGCTTTTAGCTCATTAGTTGTAAAAAAAATTTCTGCAATATTTCTTGGGGGGGGGGTATCGTTTTTCTGTAGTAATGTGCTAAGCAATGAATGCAATGAGGCAGAGCCGTATTTCCATACGTACGTGTTAGTTCATTACACCGCGTTTTGTGTGGGTAGCCAACATTGTAGCCAACAGCAGTCAGCAGCTAGCCAACTTCAAACCCTACTGGTACTATGTGAGTACTTAGGAAAGGCTTGGAACTAGTTTCATGTCATAGTTTTATCTCTCATTCAACATCACTAGACAATTTACATGCCAAATTCAGCTATACAAATGCGTTTACTTTTCTTTATATGCACAGAAAGACTCTTTTCTGAAGCCCTGTTTAGGTCATATAAGTTGCGTCGCATTGTTTCATTCCGTTTGCTTATGCTAAGGGTGGCTTTTCCGCATGCTAAAAAAGCTGAGCGGTGCAGTATCTGAATAAAGCAGAGTGGAAATGGGTTTGTTAGAAGAGCATTTGAAAAGGCACTCGAACTGCGAAATTAGCGAAAGCTAGTCTCAGACGCACGTTCCACAATACGTCCACAAAACGTCCACAAGACGTTCGCAACTATAGTGAAGCTCACTCACGTGACAGTTACACCATGCGAGTGAAAACACCACCCAGGTTTGACGAAGCTGGCTTTTTCGCACGTCTTGAGAGTCGAGCGGCGAAGTATCTAGTTGAAGAACAGGGGGAAAAGGAGTTGTACGAAAAGCAATTGCGAAAGTACTCATTCGGTGAGATGGGGCTCAATCTGAGCCCGTACACGTCTTCCGCAAGACGTCTACAAGACGTCCACTAGACGTCCACAAGACGTCCACAAGACGTCCACAAGACGTCCACAAGACGTGCAAAACCATATCGAACCACGTGCATGCGCGCTCGCGCGTACCACTTGTTTACGTCTTCTGCGCTAGCAACCACCGATGATTTTCGCGACCGTCAGCGTCGGGGAGGAGGTGGAGGCGGGAGTGATTGCGGTGATGCGTGACCTCGTAACATCGCGATAAAACCTCCGCGCGGCGTTTTCCAAACTTCTCGGAGCTAGCTCGAAGCGGGCCACGGTTTGTTTATAGCCACGCCGTGCTTACACCTGGCGTAGCTAGACGGTGGTGACGGCGACACTGTTTTTGAAATAAAAAAAAAGCAGCCTTGTCTTATGCCGCTGTGGCATGTACTGCTTCTTTCCCGTGGGGGAGCACACACACACAAAGAGATCCCTGGAAGTCCGTTTTTAGAGTAGCGCCGGGCACGTCGGCGTCTTTTAGTGGGCTACGAGAACGTGTTCGTCCTCCTTTCCCAATTCATACCCCTTCCCTCTTTCGCGGTAGTCGTCTCGGAGTGTTATCGACGATTATGATCGCGTCCCGGCGGCTTGCGTAAAGGAAGTGCTTGACGCACAGGGTGAGTCAGTCATTTTGTGCTGTGAGCTTTCGGTGAGCTGCAGTGTGTATGTACAGCCTTCTGCAGCTAAGCTTTCAAAACACTGCCGTAAGCACCGCCACTTCGATTGGTCGTTGTCGTCCTAGTAGCAGTAGTAGTAGCAGTAGCAGTAGCAGTAGCAGTAGTAGTAGTAGTAGTAGTAGTAGTAGTAGTAGTAGTAGTAGTAGTAGTAGCAGTAGCAGTAGCAGTAGTAGTAGTAGTAGTTGTTGTTGTTGTTGTTGTTGTTGTTGTTGTTGTTGTTGTTGTTGTTGTTGTTGTAGCAGTAGTAGTACTAGTAGTGTAGGCATTCATCAAGCACATCTATTTTCTTCACACGTGTTCATCGTCATAAGCCGTCGTCATCTTCATCTGCTGTGGGAACTTGGCTTTCCTGGGTTCTGTGCCTCGGGTGTGGTCGCTTCGTTGTGTGTTCGGGGCCTAGTGAAGGTTGCCTTCACCGTTGCATCACAAGTGGTGAATGTGCTGGGTAGTAGTAGTAGTATTGTAGTAGTAGTAGTAGTAGTAGTAGCAACAATGCTAGTAGTATAGTTGTAGCAGTAGTAGTATTAGCAGTTGTATAGTGGTAAGCGCCATGCGAAACACGCGATCAGAGTGGAGGTATAACAGCGAAATAACTAAAACGAACTGGTGATGATGAATGCTCCAAACGGTGATTATCACGATGATGAAGTTTCTCAATCTCGTACATTCGCGCACTTGCTGAAAGCTTTTTTTTTTAATTTCCTAAGCATAGTACAGGTCTATCATGGACCCCGAAGTAGTGAGTACATTAGCATAATTTGTTCATTGTCATCACATAAACGGTGCCGTTATTATTAGCAATCGGAAAATTTGGTTTGCCGACGAGTGGGAAAATATGTGAGTGCCAATAAGTGCGAAAAGGGTGGCGATATATGCTCATCAAAGTGTACAGTCGCGCTCAATATTAGTGTTAACACGCTGCCTGTAGCCAAAATAGCCCCAATACTACAATGCAGGAACCACACACGCAACAAAATGGCGACACAAACTCTCTCAATGAGCGGCAGTTTCTGAACCAATTTATTGGTTGTCGGTGCCATTGTTCAGGCTTGGGACCACTTTAACCTTAGCCAGCGTGTTGCATCAGATATTGAGCGTGACTGTACGTCTTAGACCATCTTGCGCCGGATGTGGATCAGTCTTCCTGGCTTTGTCCGTGTTGCACAGTGACTTGAAAATAGCGTTACGACCCGGGGCGAATAAAGGAAGCATTAGACACCTGTCACTTGTCTTTGCCACAGGTTTGGATGAAAGGACGGTGTGACACTGACCGAGATGGTTTCATACTTCTGGTATGCAACCTCGGTGGAGGAAAGGCACAAAAGGGGATTAACACCAGGAAGGGCGATGGCTTCCGCGACACCCGAAGGTGTTTTTTTGTTTAATTTTTTTTCTACGGTGTTGTTCAGTCACACCGCTCGCGAAACGCTAAAGTGAATTTCCGGCAGTCGCATTGTGATGGACGGCGAATTTCAAAGTACTGTGCACTGTGCGATGTGAGTAGTGCACGTTAAATAACTTACACCTGGTGGTCGAAATTTCCGGATGCCTCCACTACGGTGTACCTCGTCATTGTTTTGGAAGTAAAGCCTCCGTACATCAGGATATCATTAGTATCTATTATTTCGTGCACAATACAGCCGCGCTCAATATGTCGGCTAGAAGAACGTAATCGACAAATGGGGGGGGGGGTACATTTAATAAGTGGGGTACTCGTTCCCCCTTTACAGACATCATACTTTAATTGCTTGACGGTTGAGCATGGCTCACTATTATGCAACATATACTACTGCCCTTAGTGGAAGTCGCCCCCTTTGTGCTTTCTCTCTGTTTTACACCCATCTGAACAAGCTATGGGGTAGGTGGTTTGTCTTGGCGACGTCCCTTCTTGAGAATCGTCCTACGGCGCAGTGAGCATGCGACGACAGCTCACCTAACGCAACACATCGTCTGTCGCCTTGACGCGGACTTGGCAGAGCCAGCAAGGCTAGGCACTTGTCAAAGGCGTAGCACAGATGCGCCCTTTATAAGCTCCCCATTTCGTAATGTGGCCCCCTTGTATCTATACTTCCCTATACCCGAAGCGATTGTTGGCGTTCATTTCTCAGAAGTTTTTGTTCGAATGGAATCCGTCCCATGTTCGAAACAACACAATCCTCCGTTTCGGTTTTGCGTTTAAGTTTAGTTCGCAGAGTGAAAGAACCACCGTGGTGACATTTCGGGAGAGGTTTCGACACTGGCTCCTATACACTAAAACTAACCTCAAGGGGGACGAGACTGCGCGGTATTTCGGTGACTGTCTAATGCAGCCGTGTTGCAAAATGCGCCATCTCTGAATCTACGTTTCACGCGCCGGTTCCCCCATCTCTCTCTCTCACTCTTTTTATCTCTCTGATAAACTGGAGCTAATTTCAAAGTTCATGCTTTCGCCAGCTGCATGTGCCGAAAGTGACTGTGGAGCCAGGGGCACGTCATTGACACCATGTTTCAGGCACTAATGTAGCTGAACCTTGTGCAGGATTATCACAGTGGCGTAGCCAACTGTCTTTCGTCATTGACCGTAAAGCTGTTTTTGTTTAGTCTGTGTCGTCGTCGTCGTGTAGTATATAGTAGTGGTAGTAGTAGTGGTGGTGGTGGTGGTGGTGGTGTGGTAGTAGAAACAATAGTAGTGGTTGCCACAGTAGAAGTATAGTGATAGCAGTAGTAGTAGTCAGTACTAATGCTCGTAGTAGCAGTAGCAGTCCGTAGCAACTATAGCAGTAGTATTAGAAGTGGTAGCACTACTAGTGATAGCAGTAGCAGCACTCAGTCTCGCTACCTTCGGGCCTTTTCTCGAGCGCCTTAACTAAGTAGACCACCGTGGCGACTGAATCAGTAGGCGCGCGTCGGGCACATGTCCTATGGTAATGATGTCCCATAGTGCACAACAAGGAAAGGCATTGGCGCTGGGTTCGACGGTGACAGGTCTTCAGTCTCCTGGCGGTGCCGGGTCAGGAAAGTTGCAAACTCAAGAATGATTGGAGTCACCTGCAGGAGCAGGTGGCACATTTTTTGCGCATGCGTGCTTCGCACGACCGTCTCAATGTGCCCCTTGATACATCAGCGAGCTGCCTTGGCTACGAACCAGGAGCGCTGCAAACCGCGGACGACAAGAATTAGCACAAGTGGGCGCCCAACCACGGAAAATTGTCAAGGTCAGGACCGTGGGGGCATAGACACTGCTAAAGACTCATTCTAAGCATCGATGTTTTTGTGCAAGGTTTATCGATTATCTATACCTCGTAACTTGTGCACGTGCGATCCCGCTTGCTTTTCGTCGGTTGATGCCATTGTAGCGAAGAAAAAGTTCAGTCGCTCCAAGAAAAAAGTTTAGAAGTTCCATGTACCATAAGCTAATAACTATACAAAAGAAAATATTGCGCTGCTTTGAAAAATACAGAGGGAATCTACAAGACTTGCGCACTGGTCCACTATTCATTAAACATTCCATACTCAGAATTGATCAATTATATCATTTTAAATTGCTTCAGTTAATACAAAAGACTAAGCTATATGAAGAAAGCTGCACCGAAAGACCACACTACAGTCTGCGAGAACAAAAGAAACGAGCTCCTAGAACAAGAACCAAGTATGGAAAACAAAGTGTTGCTTAGCAGGTACCTCAGGTTTTAAATACCCTTGCAGATTAATTGAACTTTAGGGCTAGTAGTGCGACTTTCAAGAAACAAATAAAGAACTTGTTCATAACCATCGGTCTACACTATCGAAATTACGTAATAGAGTCTCATGCCTCTGCAAATGCTTAAATTGGTCATAAATTTCTATGTCATTATACGAGTGTATACAGCGCAATTCACTGTATCCGCGTGCATTTTGTGTCTGTTTTTGAGTTGTTTTATTGATATCGTTTAGTTGTGAATTTTTACGAGAGTGACCTCTAATTCTTGAAATGTGTTATGTAAACTTCTTATGCTATATATGTTTGAATTTTGTGTGTACAATTGCAGGTTGCTTGAAATCAATGTATTGAATATATATATTGTTTTCCAGTGCTGATGTTTAAGCTTTGCACTGTCACGGACTGCGGAGGGACAAGGGCCTTTGTCAGGCTGTTCGCCTTTAGCCCTTTGCCCCTGCAGTGAGCTCTGTATCCGGCTTACTGTAAATAAAGTACTATTACTATTACTATTACTATTACTATAAAAAGTGTAGAGACGATATATGTACCGTCTATAAGTGTTGAAAGACGCAACACTGCCCGGCCGCGGTGGTCTAGTGGCTAAGGTACTCGGCAGCTGACCCTTAGCTCGCGGGATCGAATCCCGACTGCGGCGGCTGCATTTTCGATGGAGGCGAAAAGACTGTAGGCCCGTGTGCTCAGATTTCCGAAGTTTCCGCAAACCTCCACTAAGGCGTCTCTCGTAATCATGCGGGGGTTTTGGAACATCAAACCCCACACATCAATCAATCAATAAATCATCGAAAGACGCAACAAGACCTGACAAGACAAGGCCATCAGAACGATTTATGCCGCACTGTCGAACTCGACTCAACGCACCAACAATATACCAGAATAAGAACCATTGTGGTTATGTACGAGAGAGAACGATGAAGTACGATAAGTGTGCTTACAGTGACTGCAAACCAAGGCGTTTAGAGTGTGTATACTGATTGTCTACAAAGCATCCATGTGCAGTTTTTTTTTTTTGCTTGGTCACTGTTAAGTGGTCAGTAGTTGAGCGAATAAAATTAAACGTTTATGCCTAATTTTACCTGCGAGATAGGAAATGTCGTACGTTTACTCGCGTGCACGCCGTTTTAGCAGTATATACAGGAAATACTCGCGACAGAGAAGGAAGTGACAATAATGGTTTGGCTAGGAGTCTAAGAGACAGCGTGCGTAGTGTGTTTGGTCAGGTTTCTGTTTTTTTTTTTATGCACACCACACTCATGAGCCTCGAAACGCAAAGAATACATACAGACTTGTGATTTGCGTGATGTTTTCTTTTGGTGTGTTTCTAATACGTGAGGTGCAGTCATTTCTTGAAGTGCAACTATATCCAGAAGACGCGCCGACTGTATGCAAAGGTCATTACTCAGGCTCACTACGCCCTCACAGAGCTGCGGGTGTCAGCTGCGCCATTAAAAAAAACGATGTTTGGAACACGTTTACTGGTTGTCCAATGTCCTCACACGCCATTTGTTAAGGCAGAAAGTCGATGAGCCATTCTGGACACAAGGCACATCACCGACACGCACATTTCTCATTACCCCATTATTTCTTTATTTACACGGTAAGTGCCTACCAAGGACACCTGTAAGGGAGAATGTACGTCCAGGGGATCTCTACAAGACGTCTCGGGCTATCTACATTGGCCCAAATTCAGCTTTCTTTTAATTAAAAGCAACGTCGCGGCTGTCAACACTTCTACCGAGCGCCGGCAAAGAGCACAGGCAAGCGTATACGTCTTCCTGTCTCAGTCTATCTACGCTCCTGTTTCTATTTGCCCTTCGAGCGCCTGCCAAACACTCCTCGTCCCGATTTAAGACAATCTACTGAGGAGCGTGTAGCGAAATGTGTGGGTAGAGGGGCGTTAAGGCAACGCAGGATACAAAGGGAGGGGGGCAACGTTAAGGGCCGCTCGCTCGCTCGCACTGTGCGCTTTTCGCGCGAATTCCTGTCGCCCCCGGAGGCGTGTCCGGCGCCGCCGGCTAAAACACAACCCCCCCCCTCCACCTGGTTCTCGGCGTCGAAGCTACCGCTCCTGGGCCTCTAGAAACGCTGCCAGAAGGACTGCAGAACGAGCCAAAGCTCTCTCTCGCCGAGCAGGGCACGCCTGCTAGCGCGCCGAAACAGCTGAGCAGCGCCAAGCATCAGAGAGAAGTGCACGTCGGCGACGCCGCCGGAGTGTCAGCGCTTCCAGCGTCTTGAAGCGCCGACTGCCGCGTGCCCCGGTCCGGGACTGCGCCAGGGAGGGGGGGGGGGGGGTTGACTTAGAAAAGAAAGCGAAGCACGAATTAGTGAAAGGAGGAGTAGCTGCTGAAGAAGGAAGATCAAGAAAGAAAATCTCTGCGGGGACACAGGTACAGGCACAGCATACGCAGGCTACTAGCAGAAAAAGATAGATAGATAGATAGATAGATAGATAGATAGATAGATAGATAGATAGATAGATAGATAGATAGATAGATAGATAGATAGATAGATAGATAGATAGATAGATAGATAGATAGATAGATAGATAGATAGATAGATAGATAGATAGATAGATAGATAGATAGATAGATAGATAGATAGATAGATAGATAGATAGATAGATAGATAGATAGATAGATAGATAGATAGATAGATAGATAGATAGATAGATAGATAGATAGATAGATAGATAGATAGATAGATTACCTAGCACACATGTGCACGCACAGCATGCGCAAAGAAAGAAAGAAAAAAGAAAGAAAGGAAGAGAAAGAAAGAAAGAGAAAGAAAGAAAGAAGGAAGGAAAGAAAGGTCTCCCGGGACACACGTAAGACGTACAACGTCCACAGACAGACACTCGAGCACGAACCCACGAGCGGCACACGTACGCACTGCCCGTGGGCCGAGCCCGTGGTACAGCCCGGACTGCGGCGGCCACGGGCCATCTCTTCCTCCTCCTTAGCTTAAAGGGAGGAGGGTGTCTTCACCACCTCCCCTCAGGCGCGCGGTTCCGCACAACGGGCACGGGGGGAGCCACCACCGAAGAAACGAGCCCTGGGCCCGGTGCCAGAAAACCAGCAGCCAGGGGTGTGCGCGCGTGGTTCTATTCCTGGACGCCAACATGGCGGACACCGCCGTGAGAGCGCGCGGCGTCCCTGGCCGGGCTTAGCGGGCAAAGGAGTTGCGCTCCGTGATTCAGTCGGCTCGCGAGTCTCGCCTCGGAACGGGGACACCGCCAGCGCTGCTCGCAAACCCCTCGCACTCTCTGTCTCTCTCGCCTTCTTCTCCACACTTTGTGAAGACTTCACCGAGTCCGCAGCAGCGGGAAACAGCGACTCGGGCTTGCGTCGAGTCCGGCACACAAACACTGGCAGACTCTCTTGCTCCTTCCTTCCCCTTTTGACGCCGGCGAGCAAGGTTCTCAGCTGGACGCCCACCGTCGCCGTAGCCCTGGTTTCCATTCAGCCGTGGCTTCGGCCCGAAGTGAACCACCACTTGTGCGGCCCGGGCCAGCCGGAGCTCTCGAACTTCGCGCGAGCCCCGGAACCTCTGGGTTCTACTCTTGAGTGTTTTCGTCTACAGTGTGTCTCTATCTGAACATCTTCAAGCGGAGCTTCGCCGAGCCTGTTCGATCTGGTGGTCAGCTGCGTCGAAGAGCTTGTAGACCGGAAAGCGCAAGCCCCTGTTTGTCACCAAACATCTCTTCGCAACAGCGGCAAGTTTAAAAACGCGCTTAGGGCGTGCACTATGGATTAATGTTTGGCTGGCGAACCTGAGTGAACTAGATTGACCGTTGCTTCGAGCATTCTCTGCTATACTCATCAACAACCTGAAGACATTGCGTCTGAGGACGCCTACTGTCTCAAGACTGTCTCCCTAATTCAGTGCGTAAAGCTCTTCAGGATATATGTCGAAGGATATCAAACGGTAAAGCGCTGTCTCCTCGGACATCTGAAAGTTTAACAGCCTCGCTCCTCCACCATCTGCGGCCGCCCCAACTACGCGACGCTTGTTTCCGTGTAGCTTCGCTGAATATCTGTAATCTCCTCTTGAAGTTGTCAACCTTCTGCACGTCCTAGTGACAAGTTTGACGGTTGAATCACCTTGGCACATGACGTTCCCTCCACCGTGACGGATTTCACCTGTTGGATACCGCCGCGACTTACTTCCGGTTTACCTTCGCACCAAAGAAATAGGGGAGTACATCTTCCGTCTACTGCAAGTGCCGGTAAGGCCCGCAGGACTTCACTCGCAATCTCCGAGCTCTACCGCCAGTGAAGTGTTTGGATATCCTTTCACGTGCGGCTGACGCTGTCTTAACGTGTCATTTACTTCCGGAACCGTATTCATTGCCACCTGGAACGCGAAGATTACAATAAACCACGACACTAACTTTGATTCTTTAGCACCTGTCTACAGGTGGTTCCCGACGACTACTAATATGAACCGGCTACAATTGTCGTACTCTTACAGTGGTCAATAATTATTTCAAGATATACTTCACTCGGACTACTTTTGCTCTCGAAGACTCCCTCCTGATAAGAGTAAGACCGCTGTGCCAGGCCTTGTAAATAACAGAGCAAAGTCAGTCTCTGCCGATGCGCCTTCTCACAAAAGACGTCTGAATTCCGAGTGATTTGCCCTCACTTTACAGACGTCAACCTTCCTAGCAGCAACCAAGAAGCTTGGGTCGCCAAGACGTCCATCCTTGTCATCTTGAAGACGTCTCCTGTCTCACCGCAGTTTCTCCGAGCTGACGTTGCGACGCCGGTAATTGTTAGTAGTGCCGGAAGGGTTCGTAAACTGGAACTGAAGTCCCGGTTCGCCCTTCTCCTAAGAGTTAAGCAAGTGTTAGGCTGCTCGCAAGAGACAGCGCTCCTCTGTGCGGAGCATTGAACTCTGCGTGAGAAGCAGTACAGAACCGTACGACACCAGCTGTCTCAAAAAAATATAGTCTTTGTACGATGGCATATGTTGTGGTTCTCGGGTGTCCTGGCGCCTACGTGTACTGTCCTCACCACCGGTCTTCGCACCATCATCCCTTTGCGGTCTGTCCTCTCAGGGCTGTGATGGTGATGGCAGCCGTGATTGTGGTTAGCGGTGCTGTGAAGTGTTAGCGTCGGCTTCCGCCCGGTTCGTGGTGGGAGGAACGCGATAAAGAGACACGGGCGCCGCGTGAATCTGGTCGCCAGCGGGTTCGGAGGCGCTGGCCGCTGCCTGCGCGTGGCCGGCGTGGCGTTCGTCCACCAGCGTGGCGCCAAGCGCGCCGGCCAAGCGGCGACGCACCGGCAGCCCCGAGCCGGACGCCGCCCCCTCGCCAAGACCGCCGGCTTCTTCGTCCTCGTCGTCCTCGCCGTCTTCGTCTAACGGCACACCGGCTAACGGTGCGTCGCCCGCGGTCAACGGAGCGGCCACTGACCAACGGTGCGGAGACAAGTGCGCCCACTGCCACGGTGAGCTGACGCATTTGTCTCTTTGGGAGCAACAGTTTCTCGGTGTTTGCGCGAGTTTCTTGGAGTGCTGTAATGGAGAGCCTATTCAGGGTGCCTGTACCATGCTATAGAATACGGAATGCCATTCTGCTTTCTCCGTGTCGTCATGCTTCGCGTCTCACGTGGAGGGGGGGGGGGGGGGGCGTTACGTTTTTTGATGTGGCTAGTAAAAAGCGCTCTTTTCCGAATAATACTCCTTGTTCCTAGAAAATCGTATTCCGTATGAACTTAAAAACCGATTGATGGAAACTAGTGGTCTAAATGATATCTAATGTAGAACTTAGTCGTACTACCAATGGCACATTCAAAAGCGATGGCCCTCATATCGATCCATCTATCTGTCCGTCCAACCGTCCGTCCATCCTTGGGTTTGCGTACGGGGGGACAAGGGGCTTCTCCACCCTAGTCTACCAAGAGGGGGGGTGCAAAGTAAGCCCCCACACAATGGCATATAGGGGGTAAGAACGGCTATTTGGTCTAGTTGGTTGAGTTCATCGCCTTCCGTACGCTTTTCTCCCAGCACTTTCATGCCTGAAATGCAATCCCTCTTTAACATATAGGGAGTGGGCGCTGCGAATTGGTAAGGGGGGTTGAAGTCAGCCCCATACATTGACTTAATAAGGATGGTAGTGCTACGATAAACCTCATCCCCCCTTTGAAGGGGATCCCAGGGCATGCCTATGCGTCCATCCAAGCGTCATCTGTCATACATCTACCTATCGAGAGGACTGCCAGTCAGGCAGTCCGTAGTTACCTTTATTCCGATATCACGGCTTTGGGAATGAATGTCAAGTGAGAAATACACAGAGGGTTTGATCACTGCAGAAGATTCAGCAGTGAACGATAATATTGTCAGCGTTTGTTACGGTAAAGATGGGACGCTCGGCCAGGCCTGTTGCATGAAAGTGGCGAAAGAGACGGCTCAAACGAATGCCTTAGCAGCGAGAGTGTCTCAGTCGCATCATGCATTGTGGGTTCACAAAATAGACATATGAGATCTACTTTGCATTGCTATTGGCTCTCAGTACCTCAGAACAGACCTGAGCCGTGGTAACCTCAGTCGCCAGTACACGTGGAGGTCGCACGGACGAGCGGATGTCCGCTCCACACGTTAGTTTAAAACTGCCATCTCCTCACTCTTCTCTTTATTCCCTTACTCCGTTCGTTGCTCTGCGGAGCCATGCTGCCGTGCAATTGTCATAACTCCACCATTGTTTTCCCATCAATGACAACTCTTCATTCATATAATATGAATTCTTAATTTAAAAAGCACATCCTTCTTGATACAGCATGTGCGTGATCGTCCTGATCTTCAGATAAAATCTATTTAGGCATGCTCCATACACATTCCGTAACTGGTCCTGGGAACGTGCAATATTCCTCCGAAGGATATGGGCTGCGATGCCGAATACAGCAGTCGCTTCACTCCGACTGAAGTACTTATATACTGTCATACCACCAGCACTCGATAACACCGGCTGTTGTGTTGGATCGAGTTGAGTAACGTTGGATAAATTACGGCTTATGTTTGTGTGTGTTGCTAGATTATTCTTGTTGTTGAGGTCCAACGTCCCAGAACCACCATATTACGAGAGGCGCCGTAGTGCATGGCTCCGATAATTTCGATCACTGGGGGTTCTTTTAACGTGACCTAAATCTAAGCTCATTGGCTGGCCTCAAGAATTTTCGCCTCTATCCGAAATGCTGCCGCCGCGACCAGGATTCGACCCAGCGACCTGCGGGTCAGCAGTCGAGTGCCTTCTATACCACCATGGCGGGTATTTGTGTTCCTAGATACGGCTTGTGACTGTTAACATGAGTTCCCGTTTGGTAGGCCTTATAAAGGCACCACCACTGTCGTCAGTCAGTTTTGTGATCGAATGGTTGAGTTGCCGCACTTTTTACACCGAATCTGTCTTGGTCCACAATTATGCAGTAGTCATCATTTACATCGCCGTAGTAGCAGTCTATAGTAGGAATAGTACTAATAGCTGGAGTAAAAGTACTCACGCAAGCTACGTGCTGAGAGGGGCAGTGAATAACGAAATAAATAAAACGAAACGATGATTATTGTGCCTGAAAAGCTGACGCCGATGCTAAATTATGATGATAATTGCACAGGGGATCTCGCTAGCCAATCGCACACTCGCATAAAGCCGCGCTGTCTGACAGTGTTCACGACATGAAACTTCCTTATTACGGGTTTACAAACCTGCTTTCCTGGAGCGCCCTGGTCGATCGCCGGTACGAAAGACGTCAAACTTTACTTGCCCGACGACCGATCTATGAGAGCACTCACCGCCAGATGGCGCCTGCCTGTCTGGCGCGGCGGGCGTGAGGTGCACGTACGTCATCGAAGGCTGCTCCGACCCGTCTGGCGGTTTATAATATATACATTTGCGAAGGGCATCCCTCTACCGCTGCGCACTATGTTATGGTTCGTGTCTGGAACAATCCCCCTCCCCGCACACCGCTCATGAAATTCGGGGCCACGCTGCCCCCCCCCCTTGCTACAACGACCCTGCCAGCACAGATACCCACCTACAGCGCCCTCAACCTACTTCTATTCACCTGTATAGTATACAACTGTCTACACTGTGTAGAGGAATGAAATAAGCCAGGAGGGAACATGATTACGCTGTGGACAAGCCAGCCTTTACAAAGCGTAGTGCGCGTTATCTCTTAGTCTCGTTTTTTTCCCCTCGCAGAAGTGGCCGAGGCACGTGACCTCTGAGACACGTCACTTTAGAGGCCTAGAACACTTCAGTTTGGATAAGTTTCGGCGACGTACCGTAGGATAACCAGCATAGCCGTGTGCACGAAAGGGGGGGTGGGTGCCTTTCTTTGTCACCTAAGAGGAGGGCGAGGTCTGCCCCGTACATTCACTTAATGAGAGGATGGGAACGCTCCCATGAACTTTCAACTCCACCCCCTCCCCTCCCGGTAGGGTTACCCGGCGCACGCTTATGCTAACCAGTACAATAAACAACGACACAGGCAGGACACGAAATTCGCGCGCACATGCATGGACTAGCGCATACTCAGAAAACATGGGGCTAGTATTGTTCCTGTCTATTACAACACTGCTGCTGCCGCTGATGCTAACGATCATTATGATGCCGGTGTCTGTAGTCTTTTCAATCCATGGGCTCTTTGTTTGGTGTCCTTGCCGTCCATAGCCCATAGCTTCCTCTCTAGAGAGGGAACAATGGAGTCTCAATCGACTTGATGATCCTCTGCTGCTATCGATTCGTTTCGCTTCAATCATATTGCACAAAGCTCCCTCAGTTTTCTTTATATTCTCTTCATCCTACATTTCGCACCCTTTCACCTGTTGGGATACGGACGTTCAATCCGGTTCGCTGATAAAGGGACCACACTGTGCCTTCTGCCGTCCATGATCGGTGAGATATGCATGGTGCCAGGTTCATAAGACGGATTCTTTATGTGCCCTGGCATGTCTAGTTCGGTGTATCAGTTCATAAATTTGCTCACGTTTCTTTCTTTCATTCATGGATGACTGTTTCATTTGACAAAGAACAGTACTGTACGTCACTGATCTAGCGCATCCTGTGCTAGCATCTTTGGAGTCACGGGCCTGAAGAAGCAAGTTAGAGAATCTTCAGAGTGTCGGCTCTAAGAGAAGAGCCCGAAAGAAGGCGGGAGGGAAGTGGCAAAGGTGTTGTTTCCTTGAGGTGCCTTGTGTATAAACCATCGCTCGTCACCTCGCCGTTGCTGCGCCTTCCTGTAACGCTCTTGTTTTGACGCCCACGTGCACGCTCACATCCGCTCGAATTCGTTTCTTCCTTCATTGCTTTGCATTCTTGAACTTTTTCTCCTCTCCGTAGGCCCCAGCAGGGGGACGAGCAACTCGCTGTACGAGCACTGTGAAGCCACGCGTCCTGACGCCGTCTCAGGGGTGCTGCTTTCAGGGAGTTCTTGCGAACGTCTACAACAGCGTCGTTGGCAGGTCCTTTCTAGCTTGACTGTTAGGTTCAAGGGGCTACGATGGACGTCTCTTCAGGTCTTAACTGTATGCGACATAACACGGCAAGAACTTTGTCATGGTCCAAAAAAAAATTACGGCCCGAGTGCGAGGCTCCAAGGCTAAGTCAGTGCCTCCGCCCACGTCTTTAGACTTCGGTAGGCCAAAGGCTTTCCCGATGGCGTGAGCTCTTCGGGCGGCCAAGAGTTTATCTTGGAGGACTTCATCCGGTATGCGCTGGCTCCAGTCTTTATCACTGTTGAGATTCGAGGCCCTTCGGTAGGTGTGTATGAGATTTAGAACTTAGTTCCAGTTTATCATTGTTGAAGCAAGAAACACATCAGCGCTTATCGGCGAAGTATATTCATGCGATTCTGACTACGGCGCAATTCTGAAGCTCTCGCGGACCGCCGCCAAATGTTGTTCGTCGCAGTGGAGTAGACCACTGCGACGAACTTGTTTTGAAGAGACGGAGGGGGGGAGGCGTCTTTGATCTAGATCAGTGTCGCTTTGTCTTCTGTACACCATGGCAGAAGAAAGCTTTGGGAAAAGGGGGTAGATGGGGATCACAATCTCTGGCGTGCTACTCCCTGGCTACGTCACTGACTTGTAGCACTGACTTTTGGGTCAGTGTTTATAACCTCGCAATACCTATATTTGCGAGTGATTCCGAACACTGTACCTACACTAGCCATACCGAATGGCGTAGGTCGCACTGTGTGGGAAGTTTAGTGAACACTCTTTCATTAACCTTACCTCTGTAAATTTTTGTCGCTTGACAAAGCACGCAGACATTGTTAGTCGACACGAGTTTCACGAGGAAGAGCTTCATTTCTCCACAGGATAGTAGACGTAACTTGAGAAAACAGACAGACGAGAGTTCGCGACGGTCTGAGTCACGTGCGATGACGTCATTTTGGGTAGTTTCAGTCCACCCTGCTGACACACGGAACGGCTTTTCTGGCGCATTGTGTCGGTTGCCTGTTCTGTCACTTGGCAGGCGTGTTCGCACCGAGCGGGCGAGGTGTCGACTGATGCGGTTTCTGGCTGCGATGCAAGCGGGCTTGCGAAATTCTATGGGTCATTTGCATAACCGTTGGATGCGCAAGCTTGGATGGCAGTTGCCTGCGTCAAAACACTGGGCGCGACACGGGTGACAAAGGAAATCTTTGGAGGATTTGAGTGAATACTCTTTAGGTTGCGTTTAAAGTGCAAACGCTTGCAGTATGTGTTTTAGGCACTGATATCAAGTGTGATAGCCCCCTTCCGTGACGTTGCTTCTTGTGAGATGCGCACGCTACTGAGATACGTCACAACTGAGATGCGTGACGTCTGAAGTTTGTTCCATTGACACGCGCAATACCGTCTGTATGTTTTTTTTCTGTGGACTTCTTGTATATTCCGAAATGTAAGCGAGTATATAGATTACCATAAAAGTCATCCGTTTGATGCGTTCAGATTGAAGCCAGTGTTTCAAACTTAGGTATCGATCGAGCAAAGTGGCCCCGCCGCGGTGGTCTAGTGGCTAAGGTACTCGGCTGCTGACCCGCAGGTCGCGGGTTCGAATCCCGGCTGCGGCGGCTGCATTTCCGATGGAGGCGGAAATGTTGTAGGCCCGTGTGCTCAGATTTGGGTGCACGTTAAAGAACCCCAGGTGGTCAAAATTTTCGGAGCCCTCCACTACGGCGTCTCTCATAATCATAGCGTGGTTTTGGGACGTTAAACACCACAAATCAATCAATCAATCAATCAATTGATCGAGCAAAGTCTACGTGTTATATTCTCACCTGTAACGTCCATTTGAGATACATTCAGTTGTCTGTACGGCTCTTGTAGATTCACCGTAGGCTTCTGGTACGGTACGAAATATAAGCTAGTCTACAGAATATTCCTAAAGTATTCCTTGGGACGCACTCAAATTAAGGTCAATCGAAATCTGTTGCTAAACGTAACATCAAAAATTGTATTAAAGAAAGTGCATTCTATATGCACATCTACTATGTAACATCTGTAGCTGGTCCCCTTGAGATACGTCCAACCAACCGTAAAGCTGTTGTAGACCTCCTGTAGACCTCTCGTAGACTTTTAACTTCCACTTTCACAATTCTCATTTTCGTCGACTGAGTAAGCGTTGTTCTGGACTATTCACACTGCTTCACACCTGCACATAGACAAACCTAGTAGCAATCGATAACATCTCACACTTTTTTCTTTTTATCCAAGGAGGCGTGGAGTGTGGCTCGCCAACCTTCCTTGAGCAACTGCCCAGCATTTTGGTCACTGTTGTTCCGTTTCCGTGATCACCTTTTCAAGTAACGGTGTACCCAACAGATTCGGGGCCCACCTAACGTCTGTCTGTACGTCTCCAGTCACCGCTTTGATATATCTCTCGAAAGTTTATCGACTGCACGTTTCCGCTTGGGATGTGCACCAGACATTCCGCGAATACCGCGTGCCAACATTTAGCGTCGGTACGACGAATAAACCGCCCGGTTTATATGGAGGAATCTCGAAGTTCCTTAGTCGTAATATCCAGGAAGGGGGTGATGCAATAAAGTGAATAAAGTAAAACAGAAACAGGCTACGAAACGCCTTGGTTCAAGCACACCGCAGGGCACGTTCCGATCATCGTTTATACACGTGCTAGCATATATCGCAGCAAGCCTGGTGCAATATTTTTTCCCTCCTCTTTCAGCAGAGCGGTTGGACCACCGCAGTGGGCCGTAAACTTTTCTTTTTTCTATTTTTTCCTGCATTCCACTGTAAATCTAGGAATTCTCCGAAGCTGCCACAATAAACACACACCGTAGCGCGCCGTGCTAGACGGTGAAGATCACCGTATTGCTGCATCCTTTTTTTTTTGCCTTTTTTTAGTGTGCGTTCTCGCTTCGAAGGCGAGGTTTCGATATGTATTTCTTTTACTGCCTATTCGCTTCAAGAGGATCGTTCATCTTCCCTCTTTCCTTTCTTTTTTTCTTTCTCTCTCTCTTTCCTCCGTACCTCCTGCAATCGTTCTGTATGCGCAGGGTCTGTTGCAACCATCTGCTTCCTCGTTCAGTGCCAGCGTACCACACGACGTTCATAATCTCTGCATGTTTTAAACTTTCTAACTTGAGCAATCTGGTGTTGCGCCCCTCCAAATGGCACTTGAGCTTGCCGTCTTCTTGTTTCCACTGTGTCCTTGTGTATCTGCCCATGCCTATCTCATAAACAATAAATAATACTAAGACCAAAGCTTTAGTTGACTTATCCAAGCTCGAAAAGCCGCCGTCAACGTGGCTTCCACACGAAGTGTTGCAACGAAGTAGAGAGTATGAGCGAAACCTGTCTGGCCGGGACGAAGCATCAAGGTATAGAGATGTGGGTGAGTTGGGTTTGATTAATCGTGTACAAAGAAGTCAGCGCAGAAGGACGGAGCATGAGACGAGAGGACACAGTACGAGCGCTGTACTATGACCCTTTCTTTTCTCGTGTTCCGTCTTTTTGCTTTGGCTTTGTAAACAAGAGGGATGAAACATTTAATGAATCATTTTGTTTCGAACACATGGTTATTCCCGTGCGGGGAGCCGAAGCGTTAATACAGTCGTTTTTAAAACCACTTTGATCGGGGTGTGGGTTCCTTTTTTTAAATTGAAGGGATGCAAGGAATCATGATCACGTGGTTACGTCATTGCATTGTAACGTCATTGCATTGTAACATTGCATTGTAAGAAGAGGAAGAAGGACGGTCTCGAGCGATACCTATTGGGCAGTGTCGGTGGAGTGCTGGCTTTTCAGTGTAAATAAGCCCATCACATCCGTAACTGCTTTGGCGGAGGTGCTGGGTTGTAATGACAGTATGTTGTAATGACATAAAGTGTTGACGTCGTTATCACGTCACCTGGCAGGACGTCATCACATGACATCGTCGCCTGGCCATAGGGGAGCCAATAACGAAGGACTTGTAGAGCCAGATAGGTAAGGTGCAGCACGCTTGCAATGGCTCCGGTCTCGGAGGCTGTGCAAAAGGGCGGAAGGGGAAGAAAGGTGACTTATCTGAGATGAATACATAAGCTGAGGCGGAAAAAAAAGATGGCCTCCACCTTCGAGCCATCTTTGGTGGATGCATGAGTTACCCTGTGAGTTTTCTTTAATGCTTTATGGCGCTTTCATCTGACAAATGTGAACGTTACGTTATGCATATGCTTCCGTGCATGTTTACATCAAAGTGATAGTTCGTCCTACCTCCCTTCTTTTGGTTCTATCTCTCTCTCTCCCGTAGCTTCTGCAGTCCTTGCAAAAGCACGTGGTCCGCTTCAACCATATGCTTCTTCGTTCAATTGCAGTGCCTTTGGTGTAGCATTGGTGTAGAATTGGTGTAGTACTGGGGTATCACTGGTGTAGACATTTAGATGGGAAAGTGGTGTCAGAAGTGTGAAGACAAATTCGCCATTTTGCAGGATTAATCCTGCAATGAGCTTTAAATATGGCGTGGGTTGGGTAGACCATCGTGCAGGAACTGCAGTCCTATCAGAAAGCGGTGGTGCGGAAGACAAAGTTTTGGGGACACTCTTTCATTTGACCCGCCCTTCCCTTGATGCATTGCGTCTTCTTATTCCATAACCTAACTTCGAACTTCAGTGTTGGGTGAGTTCAGCCGCTATGCTAGTGTGTAGGACAAAGAAGCCGAACCCAATATATGCAGGAGGCGCGTGATTTGTGCGGAGTAAAGCAACTCGTCTTGGGGGAATAACGCAACAACGGCGAGGGCGTAACTTTCTACCATGAAGCTCTGAAACTACGAGAATTTTCAAGAAAACCAAGCATTTGTGACACTATGCGCCGTGACACGGTGCACATGTCACGGCCCATAGTTTCACAAATGTTCCTATTGTATCCACAGTGTGCCGTGGCACATAGAGTCACGATGCTAGGCGTCATTGTGCATCGTAGTCTCATGACACACAGTATGGAAGACGATCTCATTACAACTGCCGCGGCACTGTCACATGCAGTGTCACAGGGCACAGTGTTACAGTGTGTCACTGCACAGGCACCATTTGGTGACACGCGGCGCTGTGCGTCGCCACATGATGTTACGCGACGCACTCGAATGACGTCATCGAACAACGTTCTTCCCGATGTGCGCAGAGCACCGGCCGAACACGATCAGTAATAAGTAAGCAAATGAAAAAATAAAAGGTTACCCACAAATCTATGCCGCTTTCTTACGTGTAACACTACATCCACGACAAGGACGTGGACAAGGGTTCTTTGCTGGTTTTGTTCGTTCATGAACATTGTTGCAGTACAGCGCAGCAAACTTGACAGGGAACGCACAGGACACGGCTCCTTGCGCCTAAGCGCATTATACCACATAGCTTGCAGTGTGTGTGTGGTCATGGCAGAACTTAATGTAAAAGACGGTCTGAAATTACCCACTTGAGTGGGCTTTTGCAAGCCACCGAATGTGGCTTGCTTTTGGTTACCTATGCTGGCCTCCCTATGACGTCAATCGTTATATATTGTGTGCTATATATTCCTATTGTTATGGCCACGCACAATACATTGACATCATGACTATGGCAGTATATTGCACATCAAGAAAAATACACCACAAGGTAGCAAAAAAATGACACTCACAAACAGGAGTAAAAGGTACACAGGGCAGAAATGTGTCCTGTGTCTTCACTGTCCTGTTTATCGCGCTATTCTGGTGTAACGCACCAGAATAGATTTCAAGGTACAAGAAAGAAAAACAAGTTATGTATGCCGAAGACAGGCCAAAAGTAGAACCCCAGCTGCAGACCCGAATATATAGGTCAGCCTTGACTAGCGCCTTACGGCTAAACTAGTCGACCACGTAGGGTAACCGCGAGTCCTTGGCAGAGGTTTTTCACCTCGCCAGCCAGGTCGCTCTTCAGTCGCCACGTGGCACCACTGCACGCCAACGCCGCCTTCTTTTCTTTGCTACGACCCACCGGTGCTCGTTTCGAACAGTCGTCACCCACTCAGTCTATATGCCGGGCCCAGGATATAGCGTGCGGTTTCGAAAGTACACTGCTTTATTTTTTCTCTCTCGAAGAACGAAGAGGAAAAAGAACTTGAGGAGATAAAGACACGAAGAAGAAATAAGAGAGACCTATAGCCCTTCTTGTGCTTCTCTTTCCCTTACCCTCACCGAGACACTCCTGGGTGGGCAAGGAACGAGCTCGGAGCGGAAACAGACAGCTCGTCTAGAACTGGGCTTGCGCAGGAATAGTTAGTGCTGTGCGCCGCCTCGTTCATGCGTGTGAGAATGCAATCTCTGTTCCCACATGGCTCGCTGGGAATGTCCAGACTGTGACGTAACGTACCGAGAACTATATACCCGTAAGCCTAGCAGCGTCCGTGTTACCCGCGCTCAAGCCATGGAGCAATTGCCGGACGGGTCGAATCCCGCGGATGATGACTAAAGCACCTAACCCTTTACCTACTTCTCTTTTCCCTTGTTCTCGCCTACTCGTAAGCCTGGTAACGTCTGTGGTACCTCGCGCTTAAGCCAGTATTCGCCGGACGGGTCGAATCCCTCGGATGATGACTAAAGCACCTAACCCTTTTATATACTTCTCTTTTCTCTTGTCTTCACCAAGACACTCCTGGGTGAGCAAGGAACGAGCTCGGAGCGGAAACAGACAATTCGTCTAGAACTGGGCTTGCGCAGGAATAGTTTGTGCTGTTCTCCGCCTCGTTCACACGTATTTGAACGTTCTCTCAAAATTTCTGTTCCTGCCTAACTCGCTGAGAATGTCCAGGTTGTGACGTAACGTATTGAGGACGATATAGTACCTGTAAGCCTGGCAGCGTCCAGGGTAACCCAGCATTCAAGGCAAGATTCATTGGTCAGGTCGAATCACGCGAGAAATTCGGCGGGACTCAAGACTGAGTTGCAGCGAATTGGCGTGGCCACCATACAACTTTGCTGTTTTCATTCCTCGCGAGTATAACGGCGTGGTTCGGTGTCTCTGTGCAACGGGTTGCCCGTCAACGGGATCCAGCTCGCGTGATTATGCTTTATAGGTAAAGTGTGCTCTTTCGTGACAGGTGACACGTGAACGCAGCGCCTGTGCACTGGTGGATAAATGAATGGTACGAGCGTACCCTTTGGCATGAAGTGCCACCAAGGTTTCCAGTATTCGTCTCTATGCACTGTTGTTTGTACACCAACGAGTACTCACTTCTGACTGTACCCTTCCTGTTAATGTAAATCGCTTTGCGGTCCTTCTGTTTGATAGTTTTTTAGCCAGCAGTGCCCCAGCCTTATTTGGCCGCTATGGTTGCCACCTGTCCGGTTTTAGACCAGCTCGGCCGTTTTTTTGTTTTGTTTTTAAGGCAGTGGTCTGGTCGCCGGTTCACACCCGCCGTCATTGGCCGTGTTTCTTTCAGGTAAACGAAGCGTCATTCTAATCACAGGTATTTTTATGACAGCAACAACGCTACTAAAGGTTAGCTCAGTGTCCCGTTTTTGTTTGCACATCAGGTCTATTTCGCTTAAGGAAAGCAATTTTGAATTAAATGGCACTGCATGCCAAAAACATGACATGGCGTCTAATGCTCAACTGCTCGTCCCCTCCCCCTCCCCACCCGGTGAAAGGGCCAGTTTTTGTTCGTAAAAAAAGGTGCAACTCTATTGCTCTGTATGACATATCGCTTCTGTTTCCAGAGCTAAATTTCAAACCTGATATCTCTGTCAGATTTACTCTTTCCTTGATTATTCGATGATTACATCGACATTTGACTTGATCATGTCCAGTGCTTTCCTCTCCCCATGGTATCTGCGATGCATGTCCATATAGTTCTCCGGCAGATTCTTCGTACAAGGTTACTGGGGGACATGTTACCGGAGTACACATAGGGGTGGTTCACTTACGTCCTGAGATGCATGAGATACTTAGTGCGAGAGGAATAGTGCGAGAGGTCGAAGGGCTAAAGAACATTCCTTATCTAAAGAGAGTACTGTTTTTTTTTCATGAATGGGAACATCGACTTAATGTCCGCTCCGCGGACATCAAGACTCTTCAGCGCACAATCTAATCGTGCTGTTATGGCATTCTTTAGCTACGGCAAACACACACAAGCATGCACCTTGGCTGTTCTGCATTCCCTCTGTGCTACGTGTGACCAGAACTGTTTTTTTTTTCATCGCTCACCTCGTCGTGGCCCGCATGTTGCAACACTAACCAGCAGCAGTGTTGGGTAGTGTTCGTCCTGTTGCGTGATTCTTGGCTCGCTAACTGCAGCCGGGGCTCCACAAAGTAAAAACACGTGCAAAGCAAAGAAACGCCACCGTCACCACCGCTGGAACTCACGGAAAACGTTCAGGCCTGTAGAGGTTGCTGAACAAAAAACTGCTTTCAAAAAATGCTGGATAAAAGAAAACGAAGAAAGACAAGTCGAGAATAACCGTTAGCGAGGCACTCCCTAAAGACTGCGAAGGGAGGCCCTGGGAGGGCTTGTTGAAATAATGATCGTTATTCCCGTGTGCGACACTCCTGGGCACCGCAAATAAAACAAAAATTGAAGCGAGCACCGCGCTGGTCTCGGTTTAAAAGAAAAGAACGCAGGAGAACTCACGAACAATAAGAATAGGGTAGTAGAGGACAAGAAAGAAAATGGTGTCATAAATTCCTAGCATTTCACGACTTTCGTAGCTAGGGCCCGCTAATTTTTCTCACACTTCTTTCTTTGCAAGCCTAAAGTTCTGGAACAGCTGCGTTCTTTCTCGCATTTCTATTTTTTTCTGGCTTGTTCGTTTCTTTCGTGAAACAATGAGGCAAAAAAGTGAGAAGACAGCAGAACAGGGACTCCTGGACGGTATATACGGGTCCGTCTAGACAGTATGGGTAGAGAGAAGATGAGTTACGTAGTTCGCGGGAACGGCTTGGCTAGCTAGCCGGCTAGCTAGCCGGCTTCTGCAAAAGAGACAGACGACAAGCGCAGAGCAATGGTGCAGACGGCGCCGTGCGACTAAAGAAAAGAAAGGTGGCCGGAGCCTACGGTTCAACGCCCGTCCCACTGTCCTTGTTGGACGCGGCACTTCGTTTAGCTGTCCTCGTAGAGAGCCTTAGTTCTTGCACCCAAGCCTACTTCTTTAACAAATGGGCTACTTAATCTCGGCATACCCTCGTGTTGTCTCGACAAGGAACTGCCTGGCTATGACGTCACATTGCGTCGCCTATAAACCACGTCGCACAGTTGGGAAATCGAACTGCATGGCTCCGCACAGCTACTTTCCCAACTAGGAAATCGCTTTGCAGGACTGCGAAGCAAGTAGTCCAGTGACCGAAATCATGTAGCATTACGTAAGAAGTAGCCACGCCACGTGACATGTTCCCGCCAAAACAACGCTAACACATGGGACCAGTATGACTTTGTATGGTCATTTAAGAAGTGCCCATGCGGTCTGGTCCCATCAAAACTACTGTATAGCTGCAGAAGACTACGTTATAGACAATCGCATGAAGAGTCGCGTGGTGGCACGGTGTTTCTCCTCGTCCGCTGAGTACCGCAAAATTTATGATCCTCAGTGATAACTTAGATGAAGCAAGATGGCGATACAACTTCAGAAGTCCGCGGCATTGCCTGTTCGGGGGCGGATTCACACAAGCCTGCACCGATTCAGAGAATGGCGTGCACTCCAGAGTGACGTCACGAGCCGTACATCTGGTGGCGCCGCCATCGGAGAGCGCATGCCGTGTCCACGAGCAGGACTATTTCCGTTAGTCGCGGAGGCGAAGAGCTGCAGCGCTTCGGTCTCCAGTCTGGAGCCTCTTCGGACTTTCTAAGGTCGAACACTATAGCTCCGCTGTTGATTCCAGCCTTGCGACAGCAGTGCAAGCCGTGTTTTTTTTTTTTTTTAGCCCTAAGATGCGGGCAGCGAGCACCTCTGCCCTGCAGCCACCCTGTAGAAGATGCCTGCGTTCGCGAAGCTTTCACAAAAGCCTGCAGCGTGCCGTATACCAACGCAATATGAACTCCGTGACTCGCGGCCCTGAACCCTTGCATCCTCTGGTTCACTGCGTCTACGTGACCGTGTAGCAGTATTTGCATGCACGCCGTCGGGAGTCTAGACGTGACGTCGTAACTTGGCTGCCTGACAATAAGATGCACGTCCCAGAGTTCAGGCAGATCACGCGGAGGATGTTTCAAATGATAATGCCGACCTTAATTGATTCACTGGGAGCTTGGCAGGCCCCGCTGATCTCGTAGCTTCGTGTGGATAGCTGGTCGTTTTCGTCCAGTATATGTATGTTGTCACATCCGTTCCGCGACATCGCAGGCTCACGTGAGCGGGGGGGGGGGGAATAAAACGATGAATAGATAAATAGATAGATACGTAGCTAGAAGGGAAAGGTATAGACTATTTCAGGGCTGGCTATGCGCGCCGCCATACTGTAGGGCTGCTAAGGATTGTGTTTTGTACCTTTAACGACTAAGCGAACTGTGTTACGGTATGCATACGCATGAAAATGGTTGCGTTGTGGCCCACGATGTTTCATGATCTTATCAATATCAATGCACGCAGCAATATACAAGAACAAAAAACCATTGGCTTAACAGCCCAAGATGACGGCGCCTAGATGCCTTACAGAATATAGTCTACAGGGAAAAATACAATATATAGTAGAGAGGAAGAGAGAAATAAATAGCGAGTAAAGGCAAGGAGTGGAACCAAGCTTGGCTCGGTTGGCTACCCTACACTTAGTGTGGGGGAAAGAGGGAATAATAGAAAGGAAAGAGATAGAACAGGACTAAGAAAGAGAAGGATGAATAGTCAGCTCGAAACTACACAGCGTGGTCTCACACTGTTCTTTCACAAGCGCTCGTGAAGTCTGGTGGTCCTTAAGAAGTACAAGGGGGCTTTCGTGGCTTTGCGCGTATGGGAAACCGTCGGCCAAGGTCGCAGGATCTTCTTTTTTTTGTAAGCAGCTGTGAATCCAGCTGGCAGGGGGGGGGGGGCTGATTTTTAGTGAAAAGAAGAGAAAAGTGGGCTGTCTCTCAGGAGGAAGGACAGCTCAACAGTAGCTCACGAGGGATGGGGGTAGAGAAGGGATTAAAAGGATAGGATGAAAAGGTAGAGAGATAGACAGAAAGGAAGAAGAAAGCGAGGCGCTGGGACAGTGAACGACGGAAGTAAGGAGAAGACATGAAAGATGGACACGGTTGCAGGAGTCTGAGGACGGGGCACCACAGGCGAGAGCTCTTGTCGGCGTCGGGAAATAGCGTAGGGCAAGTCTAGTAGGCCAGAGCTACGCTGTCGTCGAAGATCGGCGTCAGGAGATGGCGTAGGGCCAGCCCAGTCGGCTTGAGCTACGCTGACGTCGGAGATCGCGAGGGCACAACCGGTCTGCACGAAATCCAGCGAGCGAGTCCCAGCTGACAGAGCTTTGCTTCCATAATACGTCGTTCAGACTGGTATGCTGGGAATTGGCACAGAATGTGCTCAAGCGTCTCCTCGCAGGAGAAGGGAGGCTGACCACTTAACCAGTTCGATAACCCACACCTGGGAGCATAATGGGGGATATTGAGAGCCGGAGAGGAAACAACACAGTGTCCGGCACGGTGACGTATGGTTGGGGCGCTCGGCTGCCCACCCAATGGTCGCGGGTTCGATGCCGGCCTCGATGGTCGCGTTTCTATGGAGGTGAAGTGGTGGAGGCCCGTGTATACTGTGCGTTGTCTGTATAAGTTTAAGAACACCATGGGTGGTCGAAACTTTCCGAGCCCTCCATTGCGTAAGGCCTCATTATGATATCGTGGTTTTGGCTCGTAAACCTAGAGCTATTATTATTAGCACACAACACAGCAAGCACATGGTCAGTCACAGTCTGTCACATTTGCGTGGTATATACGCGAGTGTCACAGCCGAATGTCCAAGTCTGATTCTCCCGAAAAAAGTTTGAATGGGGGCATTCGCTGCTTTCAACTGGGTTGTCACTCCTGTCGACGGCACCTAAGCACAATTTCAACAGACGCTGCTCTACCGCCGAGGTGCGCTAGAGCTGACACCAGGTATTCTGTTGAGTACGCGTGATTGGAGCAAAGCATGTTTTGCTAGTCTGCGGTGACTGAATGGAATAGTGCAAGAATGGCGAGAATGTTCAAATAACATCTTACTGCGGTATTTTGAACGACGTAATATTTAAAACTAGCTTTTTTTTACCAAAGAAAGCCCGCGAAATCTAAAAAATTGACGTGTGACTAGACTACAGCGCTCATCAGGGAGCAGCTCTATCAAGCAGGGTCACTGTGAGGCAGCAAGTCAAGGCAACGCTCCCACCTATAGCGGATGGGAGCGTATAGTCACACGTTAATTCTCGCATTTCGCGTGCTTTCTTTATTAGTCGGAAAGAAATGAGTGCGTAATTAGTAGACTGCTGGGAATAGCGCAGTTGGGCGTGTCATTCAAACATGCCTACATGTCTCACCGTCATTTTAATGGTTAGGTGATCATTTGTCGAGTTAAAACCTTAATTAAGACTATTACCTAAACCTCATTGACGAAAAAGTTTGTGGTCGTTACTAGAGTATACTGGGGACAATGTACATCCGATGTGCTTCCATTAAAACATTCCTGTCTTTTTTTTTAATGCTGCATGATATTTGGGACACCATGTATATGCGACTGACTGCTGACATCATTTATCCTTTGCCTAAGTATTTCATCCACTATTTCGGTTCCGCCCGGCAAGACTTCGTGAAAGGATCTGTCGCCATGGAAACGTTCTCAAACCGGACTGGAGAAGAAGAAAAAAAAAGGCGAACGAATGTCTAAGAGGAAAGCCCACGAGTAAACGGACGTCATCGTGTGCGTCTCACAGCCCCTGGTCATCCGGGCTAGTGTGACGTGCGCGCTGCGGATGCAATCCGTTTGATTGCGTCACTCGCTTTCGTCATCAGCCCCGTGAGGCACTATACCCTCACCATTTCGGTGCTCTTTTAGTCTGTCCTCTATGTTTTCTTTAATTGTTATTGTGTTTTTGTTTTGACCGTCTGTCCTTCTGGGTTCTCTCCTGAGCTGGACCTTCACTTCACGTCTGACTTCTTGCGGCAGCGATTATTTTTAGAGGTCATTCCTGCTTCTTTCTTTCTTCAAGTCGTTCATCACATTGGGGGCTCTAACTACCATTTCTTTCTCTCTACATTTCTTGCTTTCATTTTCAACGGGCTTCTTCATGTGATCATTCGTCGGGGAATGAAGTTATCACTCATTGGGTTTGAAACACCGAAAGAGAGAAAGCAACGAAAGCTTTTTCGCCATCCGTGCGCCCCATCACGTCAACGGGACGCTTTCCGTACCCTTCTGCCAATGGAGCCGGCATCGTGTAGTCAGCCACCTCTTATCGCTAACGAAGTAGCCAGCCGACTGCAAAGTGGTCTATTGACTACGAAATGCCCAGCTTACTGCAATGCAATCGAATAACTCCAACGTCCCCATCTGGCTATACCTGCAAGGACACGATGTATCCTCTGTTGTACGCTTCGTAGTCAGCGGGCTACAAAAAAAGGTCACAGTTTCGCCAAAAGGACGAATCGATGAATGCGATAGCAACATATTCGAAAGTTTTACGAATGAAGGTTGGCATTTGTAGGAGTAATAATAATTATAATAAACACGCGCTTGCTAAGTAACCAAACTTCCTGCGACACGGCCACAGTAGATGACCACAACGAGGCTCTTGCGTAGAGAAGGCGTTGATATGCGAAGTGAGGCCGGCAGTCAGCCCATTTGGATCCGATCTCGTGTAACTCTACAAAACGCTGGTGTAAAAGAACACGGCCGCTCCGGGTAAACTTTTCGCACCGTTTTTTCGTGTTAAGAGCGCATCCTGTAGAAGCTCCCGCCTGCTGTGGGGGCAAAAGGCACACGCTGATTGTTGATGGCGATGTTCGCTCCGCAGAAAGAAGAGGCTAGCGCATCGTTCCCCGTCTATATATATATATATATATATATATATATATATATATATATATATATATATATATATATATATATATATATATATATATATATATATATATATATATATATATATATATATATACATATATATATATATACGTGAATGACAGCGGCGGTGGCTGTTACGGCAGAAACCAACTGATACTGTCTATATAATTGCAATGAAAATAATTCACACAGCCGACAACAAAGTACCCAGCCGTCTGCAATGTAACGAGGTGACTACAGAGTCTCAAGCTGACGACGACAGAGAAACGTTGACCCTCTGTCACACGCTGTGCAGTCAGCTGACTACAAAGCACTCGGCCTACTACAAAGTACTGAACACAAATCACTCAGCGCACTACGAAGTAACCAGATGACTAAAGAGTTCCCGACTGACTATGCCTGCAAATAAAGGGTGGCCCTTTGTCACATGCGTTTAGCCATATGACGAGACCCGTATGCTACTTCCAATCGAAGACGGTGAATTAATGTCTCTAGGTGTCGTGGGAGGTCTGTAGCTATGGAAAATTTTCTGTGTGGATCAACTTCATAAAGTACCGTTTTCTTTGATTTAGGGCTCTCGAACCACTTCTCCATCGAACAATGGTTAGCTCCTTGCGAAATAAAATGTCGAATATCCGCCCCAGACATAGGGATTGCGCAATCCCGTCCTTCCTCCAATGCTTTCACAAACAGCTTCCTGCACAAGATACATCGTTCCAACTCACCGGAATGCCATTGTGGTCACGCAGAAGAAATGTTCGCCATATTCTTTTGGAGTGCGTTATATACGCGAATGAAAGAGAAAAATTAAAGAACAAATTAGCAAGTTTGGACGGACGGCCCCTCACAATAAAGAAACTACTTGGACCATGGCCTGAGAATCATCTCCAGAAAAAGGCAATAATCTTCCTGACAGACTTTTTAGTGGAGACTGTACTGGACAAGCGCCTAGGACAGACATCCAGAGATGGGTATATATAAAATGTGGTCATGTCTATACTGACAGTAGAATAGTAAGGTGTGCGTGTAAATAGTTTGTGACTGTGTGAACTGCGCGAAGAAAACTGTGTATTGGCATGATATCTGAACTGGTTTCAGTGTTCGAAATGAACTATTTTCTTTTTCGTATTGTTAATTTTTGGGTACCGTTCTGTATTATTATTTTATTTTTCGCTGCGGAACTTTGTGATATGGAGTAGCCGAGGCAATAGGCACCTCAACCTCTCCACAACAAAACAGTTAAAACAGAACAGAACAGAACAGACGAGGCCCGTAGCCAGAATATTTTTCGGCAGAGCGAAGGGAGGGGCACCTGTTGAAGGCCTTGAAAAAACACGTATTTTCGTTATTTGTCCTCGATAACACAACCGCAACTTTCCATTTTTTTTAAATGCGGAACATTTCTTAGTCGCACGATGTCGTGCGTAGGTGGCGATATTCACAGACTCCACACACACCCCACTGCGCATGCTCGCGCCTCGCGTATGGTGGTAGTGGTTAGAAGAGGAGAAAGGGCACCTAATTTCTGCAACCCGGTCGGGAGCACGGCGCAGTGTATGCTGTCGCATGCTTGCCCCTCGTGCCAACTGTTTGCTTCCCCCCTCCCCTTCCTCTCTCGCCTCGCGATGTCGACGCAGGCAGTGTTTGTTAGTAAAAACTGACTGCTCGATCTGCACAACCGTTCATTGGCAACGTATATGTAGGCACTGGATCGCACATCGGCGTCCCGCCACTCGCTGAAGGCAACGCTTCTCCTTCATTCAATAAATAATAAAGACGAAATAACAATTAAGTATCCTCAAACCGTACCCAATTATACAACATTCACGTGATAGCCCCCTCCCCCACTCTGTGACGCATTTACTCGAGTTCTGCCAACGCCGACTAAATTCCAAGGCCGAAAGGCTGCCGCAGTGACGTCAGAGGGTGGGGGCCTAGTTACGCCGCGAACGCGGCGGAACGCCTGTGTTTCGTTCGCGTTTTAGGAGAACTAACGCTCCCGCTTTCGCAGCTGCTGCGGCTTGATTGGGCCGAATAAAAGATGTGGAAAAAAAAGTCTTACTGAGCATGCTCAGTTGGGCAACTGGGCCCCCAACCTCTGACGTCACTGCGGCAGCCTTTCGGCCTTGAAATTTAGTCGGCGTTGGTTCTGCCCTTGGAAAGATACGGGAGGCATTTTTTTTTGGGGGGGGGGGAGCAGGCTTTTGTGGCACCCCCCCCCCCCCCCGTGCCGTAGCCGGTAGCTGACTACGAACCAGAGGACTACAAATCTTTAGCTGACTATGCCAGCAAGAAATGAGTGGCCCTCTGTCACAAGCGTCGTAGTCACACGACTACAAAGCACTTGGGCGACTACGAAGGGCCGATCACAAAGAACCCAGCTGACTATGCCGGCAAGGAATCGGTAACTTCCTGTCACAAGTGTCGTAGTCAGTTAACTACAAATCGCTCAGTCGACTACAAAGTGCTCACCACAAAACACCCAGTTGACTATCCCTCGTAAGATCGTTCTACTGACTAATTCAATGCAGATCAAATTACACGTCGAGTTCATGTAGCTTCAACTCGCTGTAACGTGGGAGTCGACACAAGTAGTATACTCGATTCAAACTGAGGTAGCCCTTGGCGGATAGAACTTCGTCGGTGGGATATCCAAGTTTCGTTCTCCTTTATTTCGATACAGGCCGAACACACTTTTTGGGACGTTAAACCGCACAAATCAATCATGGGGTTCATTTCATGCCAAACTGAAATATCGCTGGTCGAACTAAAGCCACGTGGGCCTTTTCCAGCAGGCTTGATTTCAATCGTCACTTTTCCTGCTTCGATATAGGTCTAAGAGTAGCCGAACTTGTTATGCAGACCAAGCCGGGTGCGCATAGTAACTGCGGCTAATCGACACCAGTATCGGACATCCAGCTAATGTCGCTTGCTCTGTGGCGCGCTGGTGTTCCAAATATGAACGCAGACGTGCGTATACTGGGCCTACGTGCCTGGAAGTAACCTTCGCGCATCCGTCGCCGCTGTTTTCGACGGTTCTCGTTTAACGACTCGCGAAGGAGAGACTGACACACAGAAAGAAAGACGCAAGGGACGACAGCCTTGCGCAAGCGAGAGCTTCCTTCGACCTTCTCGTTCACATGGCTGCGGTAACAAACTTTCTTCACAAGCGAAGGTTCCAAATGCTCTTCATCATCATCACCAGCAGAAGCAGCCTAACTACGCCCACGGATTGCAGGGCAAAGGCCTCTCCCGTGTTCCCCCAATCAACCCGGTCCTGCACTTTCTGCTGCCACGCTATACCTGCAAACTTCCTCATCTCTGTAACGCTGGTATGGAGTGCTGAATGGATGGAGTTGAACAACCGAGTACGTACTCAATGAATGAATCGGCTTTGATGCACTAAAACCCCGAGATGAATTCGTATCGCGTACTGTATTTCGGGGTAACCGTGGAGATTCGGAGCGATGTGCGTAGCGGAGTTTTACTCTGGGAACTCGCAGTCACACCCCTCCTGGAAATTATTCGGGTGTGCGAGCAAGTGCTGCCTTCATGGTGAACTCCCTTCGGGGAGTTCCCGCAAGTATTGCAGCCCGCGTTTGAAAACGCCAGTTCGGGTTGGGTGTAAGCACACACATTCAAAAATAGGGAGTAAACGGACTCCATGCTTAAACCTAATGTAATAAGACTCATCGTAACCGTTAATATCCCATTCGGGACGATCACGCTGATTGGGGAGTAGATAGATAGATAGATAGATAGATAGATAGATAGATAGATAGATAGATAGATAGATAGATAGATAGATAGATAGATAGATAGATAGATAGATAGATAGACAGACAGACAGACAGACAGACAGACAGACAGACAGACAGACAGACAGACAGACAGACAGACAGACAGACAGACTGACTGACTGACTGACTGACTGACTGACTGACTGACTGACTGACTGACTGACTGACTGACTGACTGACTGACTGACTGACTGACTGACTGACTGACCGACTTATTGATTGATTGATTGATTGATTGATATGTAGATAGATAGATAGATAGATAGATAGATAGATAGATAGATAGATAGATAGATAGATAGATAGATAGATAGATAGATAGATAGACACAGACAGACAGACAGGCAGATAGATAGATAGATAGATAGATAGATAGATAGATAGATAGATAGATAGATAGAAAGATAGAAAGAAGGAAAGATAGATAGATAGATAGATAGATAGATAGATAGATAGATAGATAGATAGATAGATAGATAGATAGATAGATAGATAGATAGATAGATAGATAGATAGATAGATAGATAGATAGATAGACAGACAGACAGACAGACAGACAGACAGACAGACAGACAGACAGACAGACAGACAGACAGACAGACAGATAGATAGATAGATAGATAGATAGATAGATAGATAGATAGATAGATAGATAGATAGATAGATAGATAGATAGATAGATAGATAGATAGATAGATAGATAGATAGATAGATAGATAGATAGATAGCAGCTAGGTGCAATACAGTCTGCCCTCGTTGACGGGTGAGCCACAGACCCACAGAAAACGGAACTCGCCTTAAGTTCACAGCCGGTCAAGGTCTTCGCTTGACAAACGACCGGCTGAGCTATACGTCAGTACATACCGGTCGTACACGCCCTTCCTGCGTCGATGAAGGAAAAAAAAGAAAGCGCGAAAAGAAAACTACGAAGACGAGTTAAACGCGGTGATCAAACAAACATTTGCAAACTTCAACGTGAGGAGGCGTAAAATAAAGTCCGTGGGAACGCGCATTTATGAATAAGTACGTCGAACGGGTTAGCCGGGTGGAAAGCTCGCGTCCTAAAACTCGCGCAGACGACGGATGCTTGCAGACGGATGTATGCATGTATGCTTTCGTCTGGCACGTTACAGAACGCGTGTTTCTTGGTTCCCTGTTGTCTTAGCTTCGTCTTTTATTTACTGACTACCTTTGAATGTTATGCTAACCCAGTTTTCTCGATGCCATTGCCCGTTTCATTCCTGGCTGTTTGCTTTCCTTATCGTCTGGTTTGCTTTCTCGTCTCGTCTGGCAGATGCTTCGCAGACGCTGGTCTAAGAATTAATCCTTCGTGTTGCTGTTTCTTTTTGTTTCACCGATGTGTTCCCTGTTTTGTCATAAGCGTTGCCTCAACGGAACACTCTTGTTTACGGTGCCGCTTAAACAAAGAGCTCAGATATGTGGGGTTTAACGTCCCCAAACCACCATATATGATCATGAGAGAAACGCCGTAGTGAAGGGTTCCGGAAATTTTGACCACCTGGGGTTTTTTTAAACTTGTGCCGAAATCTTAGCACACGGGCCTACAGCATTTTCGCCTCCATCGAAAATGCAGCCGCCGCAACCAGGATTCGATTCCGCGACCTGTAGGTCAGCAGCCGAGTACCCTATAGTCGCCAGGCCACCGCGGTTGGGAAACAAAGAGCTCGGTCACCATGAAGTGCCGAAAAACTACAGTTGCCACTTCGTACGGCTTTGCGGAAGATTTTAGCGCCGCAACGATTACAAAGTGTTTCATAAGCATTTAAGGCATTGTGTTCCTTGCTCTACTAGAACACGCGGCAGTTATTGTAGAACGGGTGCTTTGCGCAGCTTCCGGTAAGCGGCGAAACACGTTTACGTAAGGGCGGCTTGGCATCAGCTGGCGTCCACATCCCTGGAATCAGCATTTGCAGTTGTTTTTAACTAGGAAAGTAATAGCGCCAAGTATGTGTGACGTTATAATTACGCGTGGACTGTAACATTCGATTTATATGCGGAATTCGAGCGAACACAAAGCAACGGTTAGCTCAAAAATATATCTTTCTGTGTGCCAGTAGCTATCATCTCCTAAGCCTAATGGTGAAAAGTCCTTGAACGCAGTGTGTCACTGGACCAGTGGAATTACTCTCCGACAAGTGGTCTCGTTTTCTTTCGAGGCACTTGTGAATGGCATGGCTCCAGCGACAACTCGTATTCAATAATTTTTCATCGCCTAGCTTCCCTCTAACCTCCGCCTAAGACCAACGGGCGTACGTCTGCAAACGGGCGGCCATGTTTACAGACACTTTATCGTTGTCTGTCTCGCCTGGCGTCTCTCTTTAGTTCTTCCATATGTTTTCCGTCACCGAAGCCAAGGCCAGTCCACTGGTGAATTATATGGTGTACATGTGCGCCACGAAGACGTGAATGACGTATACGAGGTGCCAGGAAAAGGTCCGGGATTAAATTTAAGACATGGTGGGGACAAGGGAGCGGATACAATTTGTTGCTTGGCTCCAGGTTCCCCCCTGGCAGCAATGTTTACCTCGTCCGACCCGTTTCAGCGTTGGATCCAGTACCATCGCAATGGCCGTCATCTGTGCGGCTTCTTTAGACGGGGTGACACACGTTGGTGCGCAGAGTCAACCATGCAGGAAAGACGGTCTTGTTGTTGTTGTTGTTGTTTCCCTGTGCAAATGGCTCGTACCCAAAGAAAAGGATTGGCCGATTATAAGGTGAATTTGCCCTAAACTTTCAGCAATGCGTCATTCTTACAAATTTTTTGTAACTTAATTTCGATTTGAAATACCGATATCAAGTTTGCAGAAAAAAAGAAGAAAAATAGTGAGACAGTAATTTAGCAAGAAAATTGTTTAGTCGCAGTGATGTATTCTTGAACGGCGAATAAAACATCCCTGTGGCTGAAACCCAGTGTAGAGGCTCCAAATGAAAGAAGATCAGGTTGTGATACTTGCAAGCCCAGTCTTTGAAGAGGTGGTGCTAGTATGCTTTGCCTGAATAAATCGAAACGGCGACAATGTAATAAAAAATGACTGATCGTTTCCTCTTGATTGCAGTAAATGCACATAGGGGAATTCAATATGCCTGATCTATGCAAGTAAAAATTGAGGGAGGTAACGCGGCAACGAAATTTCGTGATGACAACTTCCATCATCCTTGAATTAGTCAGTTCACTGCGCCAGGGAAATAACAAGTGTTTGTACTCTGAAGAAGCCGTCAGTGCAGGGTCAGATAAATTTTGCCTGATTTTAAGTGTGCGAAATCGCGCCACCGTAATGTATACTGTATGAGGGAAAATAGGAATAATTGGTGTCGAAAGGGATGCCTTCGCAAGAGAATCAGCTATTTCGTTTAACAACAGACCTTTGTGCCCTGGTGTCCAGATTAAATGAATACTTCGGAGATGACAGGGGATCAACGATTTAAAAAGTTTCAATATAGGTGAGTGACCAGATGCGGACAGAGAAGAGCACACTAATAATGAATCAGTTATGACTGCTACGACTGGAATGAAAATATTTACCTTTCGCAAAGCTAACATTATTGCCTTGAATTCAGCCAGAAAGACAGGAAGAAAATTCGGTAAGCGAAGTGAAAATGACCAATCAAGTACGGGGCAATATATTCCAACGCCTGATTTTTCATGTGATTGAGATGCATCCGTTGCTATAATGACATTTGTTGGCAGAGTACTTAAATGGCCCTGCAATAAACCATTTAAAATGCCTGTAGGTAATAGCTTAGCGTGAGTTGGGAAGATATCATGGTAAACAATTTCTGGAGAGTTTCGTTGCTCAGTCAAAGGAATCAGATCACGAACGTGTACATTTAGAGGCTCAAGTAACGATTGAACAAATACTATTTGTGGTTTGTGAAATCTGGGCCAATGCACGGAGAAGAATAGGTCAGAATTGGAAATAAAAATAATTTGTTCAGGGTTAAACAGTGCTTCATATAGTCGTAAAAAGGTCTGCACAGTAAGAATGTTAAAGCGACATAATAAGGTTGGTATTCATGCTTCAAGGTATAACACTGCATTTGCAGTATACTTTGGAAGTCCTAAGCAGAGCCGTAAAGCCTCTCTTTCCAACAGAACGAGCGGCCGAAGTTTGTAGGCTGGCGCACCAGAAAAAAGAATGCAGCCAAACTCCAACACAGGTCGGACATACATTTTATATATAATCAAAAGTGCCTTTCTTCTCATACCTGTTCTACAATTGCTCAATCCCCGCAATACGCCCATCGCGCGTACTGCTTTTGTCGTGATGTATTCAATGTGAGGCCGCCAATTTAGATGTTCGTTATACATAACTTCAAGATATTTCAATGATTGTACTTGTGGGATATCTTGAAGCTTGTAATTAATTGATATGTGCACGGGATCTTTGATAGAAAAAACGAGAATAGCACACTTACTGGTATTCAGGTTCAACATCAATCCATCCAGCCAATGTTCTATTTCATTAAGATATGCTTGCAAGATAGTTTAGAGACAGTGGAAGTCATGTGCCATAGCAAAGAAAGCAATGTAATCGGCATAAACATAGGTTTTCACATCTGGATGAACGGGGATGGTACTAAGCAATATGTTGAATAGAACCGGGGAAAGTACTGACCCCTGAGGTACACCTCGGGTTTGCTTGTGCTTACAGGAAGAGAAACCGCCTTGATAACAATAGAATTCTCTTCTACTTAAAAATTCCGTCACCCATGTTACTATATAAGGTGGAAGTCCATGACTCCATAACTGATTAGTCAAGATAGAATACTCTACACTATCGTATGCTTTACATATGTCTAACGTTACTAAAACCGCAAAGTGCTTTTTGTGACGGGCAATATGAATACGACTTTCCAGATCTACAGGTACATTCCATATGGAATATCCAGATCTAAAGCCAATTTGGGAAGAACTCAACAGTTGTTTTTCGTTAATAAACCTAATTATACGACCATGAAGTACCCTTTCAATAAGTTTTACTACATTAGATGTTAAGGCTATCGGTCGTATGTATACGCAGATTTGCTTCGGCTCTTTCTTTTTCTTTCCACTTTAATTGTTATTGAAAAATATATCTTTCAAAAGTATAACTAATATTGAACGGTACTGCTATAACACATACGATTGATATAATTAGCCAACAGTTAATGAGCGTAAACACATTAACTCAGTGAATTATGAATATATCATTGACGTCATGATGAAGGTTCTTCAGGACCTGAATAAAATTCATCCTGTTGCATATGTGTGTGCTAATACGGGTTTTAGATGCGAAGGGGGAAAAAAAGAAAAACTAGCAGAGTGCACGCGCACTTTCGAAGTTCACGCCAAAAGCCACCACTACGTTACGTCATCGCAACGTCACTGATTGTAGCAGTGAAACCTCAGTGATACGAATCTGATGGGACCACCAAAAATATGTGACATGTACATGTTTCGAATGACACATATCATTCGAAATCTGTGTCGCCAGAAAGCGTGGGAGGTTAGCGTGCGATAAAGAAAGCTGGCGTACATTTTCATTTATTCTTTTTTTGGGCCGCAGCAATGTTAGAAAGAACACTGAATGATTGTCAGTCAAGTTTTTAGACGGTAGCCAAATTTCGGCGTACTTCTCTAGGGGCGAAGCATCTTCAGTAGAGTCGAGCCTTGTTCCTCTGAAGTTTCTTGTCCTGGCTTGCACGCGCTGGTAGAGGCGGCCGCGATCTAGCCGATAGTAGGTAAAAGAGGAAAACGATGATCACAAATGCTCTCGTGGCACGCTGTTTCTTTCGCTGCGGCAAACATATACGTATAAAAAATCAGATTATTGCTCTATTCCAAGAATAAATTCGTTTATGTAAATAATTGCATGCATTACATCAAGCACCACACTTTCCTAGGTTATCGGTAATCTTTCTATCATATCTCCATTATTCTAAATCTAAACAATAATTTTTAAAACCACTCGATTTTAGGCCCATGTCCCATAGTGGGTATGCGCCACGATCAATGGGTGAACAACAACAACAACAACGACGACGACGACGACGACGACAACAACAACAACCACAACAACAACCCCAAAACCCGCTCGCTCCCGGCTCTCTCTCTCTCATGGTCATGGAGTGCACTTCGCTATAAATGACAACACCACGGCTCCCAGCGTGGCAACGAAGTCCAAAGTTTCGGGCTCGCAGAGCGGCTGCAGCACGGCAGCGCAGTCTAGCGGATCCAGGTCTTGCGGGCTCGCGAAGCTGCAGCGAAACGGCAAGCCGAACCGGAGCTTGTCTTGTCTTGTCTCCTAGGAGATGAACCGGAGCTGAGAGCTCGCGAAGCTGCAGCGGCACGGGAATGTCGTCTTCTCAAATTTCAGGTTTTGATCCTATACAAGGACCTTTAGCTTTACATTTCACTGATAACAAGGCGGTCATAACGAAAAGCAAACGCCGCCCCACATCTCGACACCATGTGCGCGTTGTGATTAATAAACAGATTTGTATATACTGTAGTACACACGTGTTGTCATGTCTTTCCACGGTTGAGGCGGGAATGTCGGGGGGCGTTAATGATTTTCCGGAGCTTCGCCCACTCGCCATCATTCACTTTGTGGATATGCTGTGATTTTGCGCATGACACTATAGAGTACTGCGGCGAAATTAACTGAAAAAAGGGCTGTGACGCGATATATCAAGACCACAAATTTTCAGAACCACAATCCTATATTTTATGACTTTGGTATCGCGAAGGTACTAGGGTTATGAAGCGTGGAAACTTGGGCAAGTTGGTAGGACATAACTGAATGCAGCAACAGCGCAACCTAGAAGTAGTTACTTCGTAACTACTGAAGCGAAAAAGCGCTCTTTTCTGTCCTTGTTTTTTTCGCTGCCGTAGTTACGAAGTAACTACTTCTAGGTTGCGCCTCTTCGCTCGTACCTGGGCCCTGGTGGACGTTCGTATCACACGTCGCGGGGTGAAAATAGGTTCGCAGCAAACCGTGCTCCATTACAATGCAGGCCAATGGACTTTTGCCGGGACCAAATAAAAATTTGGGTCACACCGACAGTCGTATGAACTGTCGCCGTATCGCCGAGGTTTCGCTGTATATAATGTTACGGGTAACTTATTTAATAAATTAAATACGATGCACCGTGCTCGGCGAACAAGATGGCGACAGTTCATCAACAACCAGCCATTTCGTGCGCTTGAGCTATTTCACGCAGTGTACTGCGAAATTAGGTGACGCTGTTGCGGTATGATGCATTCCGTATTTAGTGATAAGATACGGAGATCTGATAAGCCTTGCGTTGTCGCAGTCATGATGACCACGGCGGTCAGGACGTGACGGGATTGCTTGTGTGCTCACCACGGTGTAAGAATAGTTTACATTGCGGTGCTCACCCTAGGTATTCACAATCTTCATCAATTTTCTTGTCGAAAATATTTCTTGTGCGTAATTCACATATGAATGTATTGGCTTAAGTCATTTTTTATTTATTTTTTTTTGTGACCGGAGTTGAAGCGATAATAAAACGGCTGGGGGTTTGGTTTATCCAAACCGCGCGCCTTTTTTTTTTTTTTTTCTCAGTTACAAGATCGACACTAGGTGACGCTAGTTGTATCAAAACCGCCCAATCGTTCAAACGCGCTTTCGTACGTTTCGCCAGATTCAGCGGGATCGCGCCGATACGCCCGCGACACTGGGCAGCTGTTGCTTTCTGTTCTTGCTGCCTTATTTCGGGGCGACAGACAGCTTCCCCTGCAGCGTCTTAGGGCTACCGGGGTCGCTACTTTCTGCCGCACCTGTCACATATCGCGTCTTTCCGCTTTCGGAACTGTCCGAATGCCTCTCAGTGGACAGGGACAACAGTAGAGGACAGCGCCAAGTCTACTTGAACGTCAGCCGCGACGTAACGCTTGCGTCGCCTGCCCACCCCGACGGAATGGCTCCCGTACGTACACTATCAGTTCCGTAACACACGCACACCTCCGTGGCCTTGCTGTTTTGTTTGTTGTTGACAGGTGCGAGCGCGTTTCATAACCCGCTCGTTCCTTGCTAAAGTACGCCCTTAAACACTCAGCGCTAGGGTGGCCGCTAGAGTCAACGCCGTGCTGCTGAAATTTGTGTCTTCTGCTACACTTCTACAAACGAGAGACGTCGAGCAGAAGTCACTGGCGAGATGTGGCCTGTACGGTGACGGGAAGACGAGCCAAAGAAAAAGATAAGAAGACGTTCGCGTGCTCTCTTAACGATCACATCGCTTATCAAAAAGCACCGTTATCAAACCTTATCTTTGCCGTTCCTCACAACCCGAAGAAAACGTCGCCAAGGTGTTTCGTCGCATAGATGAAATGCCTCTGATGGGTCCCATGCCCTCCCACTGCGAAGTGTTTGAGACATCTCGAGTTGGTCGTGTTATTTTTTTATCGTTTACGTACAAGTCTGTGTGATACCAGTGTTCTGAGTCTGTCCTGAGCAACTGGGCGCAAGTTGCCGACCTTCTTCACGGGCGAAGAAAACAAAAGCAAAGGTGGGAAGACTGGGTGGGCCTCTTAAATTGGGGCCGCATTGTCGACTCCGGGGCATCTTTTTTGTCGCGTTTGGGCGTCGGGCCAGCGGGAGCCAGTGATTTATGCAGTCTCGACGTAGTAATGTGACGCCGCCGGCCGCGACAACCCAACTTTCTTCGATTTTTGTTTGTCCAGCTTCTAACTGACGTATGACGACTGTAAAGGCGGCGCGCCGAGGTACTATTTGTCGCGGTTGTGCGTCGATCGTTAGCATTCGGAGGCGACAGACCACGGTTAAAAGAGAAACCCCTTTTCTTCGCGACATAGCGCGCCCGGGATATCGGATCGATACGAGTTGTGCCACTACGGTATTGTCGATTTGATGAGACGATCATCCGTTTCTCATTTTGCGGCTCGAAAGAGGCTTTGCCCCCTAAGTCGCAGCCTGCGGTAGAATGCATCGAGTCGCATCATTTTATTGCGTTTCGTCTGTACTGTCGTCTGCATCGATCGTCGTGTGGTGCGTCATCTGCCACGCCTGTTGATAGAACAAATGTCGTCTGGTGCAGTTTAACCGCATACCGTCTACTATGCCGACCGGCACGCCTGCTCACCAAACGAATGTCGTCTGGTGCAGCTCGCGCACCGTCTGCAGTGTCGTCGGGCACACCCGCTTACTAAACTAATGTCTCTTTTACCGGCTGGTACGACTGCGTGCTTGTTAATACGCGCAGCCGGTTTACTTGCTTCTGTGCAACCAGCGAAACCGACGCTGAGCGAAGAGTGCTAGATTGTTGCGCGAGAGATGTATTGTTTTGACCGCATCCGAAAGGTCAGCGGCTTCTTGATGAGCGGCGCGGGGAGGTTTATGAACCCAGTTTAACAATAAAACGAAAGAAAGACGCTACCGATGTTGTCGTTTTGGGGGGTCGGGCGGGGATCAGGGTCTGCCCAGCTTGGTGTGGTGGTGCGTAGTCGGTTAACAAGTGATTACCGCGAGACGCTTCGGAAGGCGCCGGCTGGAGCGGGATATGCAAAAAAGAAAAAGGGTCTGAGCGTCAGAGAACGTTAAGTTGTTTGCGTGGCGGCGGAGCGCCTTCCTGTGGATTGCGTTGCCCCCTCCCCAAGAGCTGACCATGCGGCCCAGAACTTTTCTCTTTCTTAAGGGTTTTTCGGTAGACCCTTCGCTGACTGAGTTCCTTCCTTTCAACCGATGCCCCTTGTGTTGTTGTTTAGAGTTCTTGTGTTGTTGTTTGGAGTTGCGGGTATCTGAACAGAAACGGGGGTATGTAAACAGAGCAGCAAATATCTATGCAGAGCAGCGAGTATCTGAACACAGACGAGGGTATGTAAGCCGACCTGTGAGTATCTGAACAGAGGTGCGGGCATGTGAAAAAGCGATGTGGATATCTGGACAGAGAAGTGTGCTAGTTTGCATGGAGTGCCCAAGCAAGCGCATCTCCTACTGCGTTCGCAGAACTCCCTTGCTCACACCATCAAGTTTAATTACATCAAGCCAAGCCTCAGCCGCAGCTCCCCTTCAAAGTTGCAATCACCAGGTTTAGGATAAGTACCATTTCCACTTCTGTCGTCTCACCGCCTCATGCGTTTCTCTCTGTCTCTGGCAGACGTTGTCTCGACGGGAGAACAGAGGCCAGCGTCAAGACCAGGGGCAAGAAAAGCCGTTAGAATGGTGCCAATTTAGATCTGAGGCACCTCGAAAAATGGTGACCCTCTGAAACGACGACCGCGAAACAGCAAACGCTTGCAGAGACCTTGCCGGTGTCAGCCGCCACTTTCTAGCGCGTGCGGGGACCAAATCTTGGCGCCTTGCTTCTCGTTTTTGGGATGCCTGGATTGTCCCAACACTTCCTGACACCCGTAAGGTCTTTTGTCGGCCATCTCTGAGGAGGGTGCGTCGTCTTGATGCTGCGTACAGGGAAGCAATGGATGGGGAGTGGGACGTATTTTTAGATGGCTTCAGAGACTTGATTCTGAACTTGTGAGGACACCGGTAGTTCTGACGTATCGGAAGGTCTGTGCTGTCGTTCACTCATAGCAGGAAGTGTAAACACTCTGTTTTCGCCTTGGGTCTTTTTGGTGGGTCAGCGTGGTTGCTTCACTGCCTTGCATATCGCAAGTATTGGGTTGGAAGAACAGAATGGCTCGTTACATAACAATCTGATGGGGTGTGGCTCAGCCATCTGCGAGTTGGGTAACCTCTGAACCGACGCCAACATTGCCGCAACGTTTGTGAGTTTTCTATGGCTTGTCACCTGTAACCTTTACTGGCAGCTGTAGCCACGCTCTTCGTATCTCGACTTCCCTCTAGGCAGTTGCTAAACTTTTCATACCCTAATGGACCAGTGACTTTTGCAATCACTTTTGCAGTTGCGAGTAGCAGTACATGAGGGCCTGATTGAGCCATCGTCCTTGAGCGTGTATTGGCTTTGGGGTTCTATCATCATGTGATTACTGTACAGGTGTCACACGGGCACTTGCAATCACGGTCTGGGCCAGTTCAGATTGAACTTTGATCGCGATAACAAGTTGGTCGCTGCTGCACGATACAGCCTAGTCCGGATAGAGTTTGGTGGAGATGCCAGCGGAATCGCAATCACAGAGCCATATCACGGTACACACGTCTGTGTGGCAACGGTGTTACTGTGATGACACCCACTACAGCAACTCGATGACAGGTTGAGATCGAGGGTCGTACTCCTGACCTCGGTGGCTGCACTTTGACGAAAATGGAAGGAAGCTCACACACTTGGATTTAGCTGCATGTCATAAAGTCCTCAGGTGGTTGAAACGAATCTGGATATTCTTCACTTCCTTCTTTGCATTGTAATGATATGGTTGCTTTTGAACACAAAACATTACTGTGACATGGCATCCTTATTTGGAGACCACTTACTTTTGCTATTTTTCTGTGCACAATTTCTAAGGAAGAGACTACAATCACTAACAGTTAACTGAAGTGTTCTTTGGCCGAAAGTTCCATTGTATCACTTCTGGTTGAAGTATGTTGCTCTACGTAATTGTTTTGAAGGCAGTAGTGTGTTTCCCAAGAGGTGGACGTTGGATACTTCATTGTAAATTTTAAAATGTATTTTTTTTTCTTTTTTAGGAATGCTGTTTGCCAGGAAGTAACTGTTCGGTGTAATTTAAGTGAATAGTTGAATTTACGTTTTTGAAGAAATGTAGCATTACCTATTATACAATTAGATGATTATATACATTGCAGTCATAATTAATTGAAATGTACAATCAATTAAAAATATATACAGTTCTGAAATATGAATTCAATACTCATATTGCCGAAAAATGTCTGAATGTGTCTATATTTTCACGATCTCTTCATTACGTCAAGCCTAATCACATCTCTGGCAGCATCTAACTTCGCATTGTGGCCAGTTGCTGGTCCCTAAAGTCACGCTCTATGTGGCTAAGTCATGCGCTACGCGCTGTCAATCAAAAACATCCTGCCCTGTCTGTCTGTGTTCCTTCGATAATTGAACCTTGCAAGCCCAACCGTAGCATCTAAGCATTTTGGTGGTGGTGTGCAGGTGCGGGGGACAGCCGGCCCGTGTACTGGGGCATCCAGCTGGACCAGGACCTTCTGGAGACTATAGTGTCTATCTACCCGGAGTGGTTCAGGGACTACAACCTCGGCATCATGGCCGACCAGCAGCAGCAGCAGTCTCCCGCGACATCCTCGTCCTCGGGCGGCGCCGGTGACGGGAGCGTTCCGTCGCCCCCCGCCCGTGTGGACGAGGCCTCCCTGCAGCAGGCCATGGACCGGAACAAGGAGTGTAAGTCTTTTCTCCCAGATTGTGAACGTCGCGAAATTATGTAAATTTACATCGTGCCATGACCTCTGTTGTATATCCTGCGCCACAGTGGGAACAAGTTGAACGCTGAGTCTTAAAGGTGTTAAGATGTCTTCTATTCTTCATTCTTAAAGAGGGGCTGACACCAATTTTCTTTTAAGGTTAGTTTACTCTGCCATACAAACCTCCTTCATGCAGAGGCTACTCTGATGAAATCTCAATCCCAACAGATGCTGTTAAAATATTTTATTTTCAAAGCCCATTTTCCCATGGGGCAACGACCGACATCGACACTAGCTTGATGTTTGGCTACAGTACTAATTCTGGTGACGTCACACAGCTGTCCGACTAGTTGCGGTGACGTCGGGTACCAAAAATTCCAAAAGGGCCACTTGTGTGTCGCCAATGGAGCCACAGTGTTCGTGAAAGGGCTGTGTGACCGTCGCGATATCTTGGACAGGCTCTTGATGGGAAGCTCGTGCCGTGGTTTGACCTCAGGCACCCATGGGAAGCAAAAATTGCTTTTCGAAACATACCATTTTTCAGGGTGTGTTCAAGCTTATCCGTACATTTTCTAGGCTTTTGAGGGCTTGCCTTTATCATTAGATGCTAAAAAAAACTGCTACCTTTCATGTCAGTACCACTTTAACATCTTAAAGCAGCAGAAAAGTTGAGGTAGTTTGTGTAGATTCATGTTAAAATAAGGTAGCCACAGGGATGCAAGAGCACAAGACAATACAAACACGGCCTTCACCTGAAGAAGTGTACTGCAACGAAAAATTGGCACCGAAACTTAGTTGCATATGGGCAGGCATGCTGCGCTACCTGTCAGTTCAGAGCACAAGGGTGTCTAAGGGAGAGATAACTAGTAAATCAAATGCCTGGCTATTTGTCCGTTGCATAGACCCCCGTGTGTGCAGAATTGACAGGTACGCATGCCTTCACGTGTGTAGCTGAGTCTGTGTAGGTTTTCTTTTTGATCGCAGTGGACCTTTTCAGGTGATGATTGGCATTCCTTTATCTGAAGATCTAAAACAAAAATTTGTCAGCCTGGATATAAGATTCTTGAGGCTAAATTGGCATCAGTCATAAGTTAAAGGTAATTTTGGCCTGGATAGAAGATTCTTGAGGCTAAATTGGCATCAGTCAAAAGTTAAAGGTAGTTTTGGCCTTTTTAAGTTGACCTTGTGCATTCTTTAGGGGTTGGATTGACTGTCAACCTCCGACAAAGCAACTAAATTTAAATATCAAGGTTTTACTGTCAGTCCCCCAGGGAGGCGTAACATCTTTCTTGGAAACTTCAAACTGCCTCATGCTTTCGCTGGTATGGTTTGAGCCTTGTGGGATATTGTGTTGCAGTTTGCCCCGACACCTTCCAAGCGACTGTACATAGCCCATGCTTGGATATTGATTCGCGTAGAGGTTTGATAGAATGAAATGCCAATCTAAGCTGATTTAGTTTTTTCTTTGTGCTTCAGTTTTAAAGAACCTTGCTTAGACACTGGCACTCTCTCGTCACTGTTCTCAGAAAGTGTGAAATTGAAGTTTCTTGCACTAGGCATCTCCGAAGTGGAACTATACCACTCCTGCTAGGATAATGATTCATGAATATTATTAAAAAAAGCACCGATTAATATTGAATTGATTTATCGTTTAATGTCGTAGCATTTACTTAAAAAACTAACTTGTAGATAGTGGCGCCCTCTGGGTGATATTCTGAGAAACTACAGGCATCGAACAAAAGTGCTTTTGTCGAACACCTCCCAGACGTACTTCACCGTCGCCGTGGCTAAGATATTGATTCACCGTTTTCCTCTCTCTCCCCTACCCTCTCACTTGCTCCTCCTCACCCGGTGGTGACTGCAGCGCTGAAAGTGAAGCTCATGCTTCGGCGACCCATCACTCAACTCGTGGAACAAGGCATCATGCCATGTGAGTCTTAGACCCCCTTTCTTTTCGTCACTGTCCTTGCCTCGTCGGCGAGCTCGAGCAGACGATGGCAGCGGTGAAACTTGGCAGAGCTCATGCCACGCGGCCTCTGTCGTCTGCTGTCGTGTCCGGCCGTCGTCTGCTCTCCTGCCCGGCCGGCTCGGAAGCCGTGCCAGTCAGTAGTGGCAACTGTGGTGGCCGGCAGCGGCAGTGGCAGCGGACGACAGCTGGTGCGACCTTTTTACTTACGGTGATCTTTACGTAATGCTGGCGACGGCTCGTTTTCCTTTTCACCAGCCACCCACGCTACGATGCCGTTTTGTTAGGGAGCCAACTCCCACCTCATTTGCATGGCAACACAGCCGTACGCTGTGGAAATTAGCAGCGGGAAGGATTCCGAGGCGCACGTGCAGGGAGGGGTGCTCTTAAATTGTGTCGTAGGTACGCTCGCAGCTGCCAGCGACCACCTCTACTTGACTGGGCGCCAGGCCACCTCTTGGCACTCCTCGAGTACCTCTAACGGGACATGTTGCATGTGTAATGAGGAGCCCGGTTTTATGTGTTTCTGATTTTTGTGTGTGACTCAACGCGCTGGCGGCAGGCACATTTTGTATGTGTAATAAGTTTTCCTCTCATTCCTGTGCTTGCCGTTTTTTGGCTAGCGTGGGAGCGTTCCCTCTGTTCGCTTTTGTATTTCGTGCCGGCTTTAATTTAGCAGCCGCTGTTACTATGCGTGACCGTCTCTTTGGCACCTCGTTCTTCGGTTAATTTGGGGTTTGACCGTTTAGTGAACCCGCCGCACCCTTTGGGCGGTAGCCCACTTGAGAGATCGTCGGTCGCTTGTCTCGAAAGTTCAAGGGTGCGCTTTGGCACGGGGCCTTTTACAATTCTAGCACCCTTTGTGTGCTTCACACTTGCTCATAGCTATGGGCAAGCGCAGATTGCATGAAACCTTTTAGAGTCGTAACGACATTGCTCTATAATGGCTTCCTGGAAATGTCTAGTCCACCTTGGTGGATCAGTGGTTGAGGTGCTCGGCCGCGGACTGGAAGTTGCGAGTTCGATCCCTGTTGTGGTGGTCACATTTTGACGGAGGCAAAGTAGCAGAGGCCCGAATGTTGTGCGATGTTGGTGCACGTTAAAGAAAACCAGACAGTCAAAATTTCCGTAGCCCTCCACTACGGCGTCCTTCATAATCATATTCTGGTTTTGGGACGTAAAACCCCACAGATTATTTTTTATAGAAATGTCTAGACTTGGTGGGTGGCGGAAACATATATCAAATGCTGTAGGAGCCAGGCTGACTAAACTGGTAGTGAACTTGTGCTTGCGTTGATCTTTTTTTTTTCTTTCGAGAAATGGGCAGTAATCTTAAGTATATTCGATCACTCCGGTTTTCTCAGGGGCTACACAAAGCATTGGTACAGGCGTCTATTGATCCTTTGTGGAGCATTCAAACACTGCTGTACACAACCATGCTAGTGGAGTAGCACCGAACATGGCCAAGTCAGTGGCTAGACGAGAAAGAATTGGAGGCAAGTTTCGAGAAAGACTGAGGTAGACGTTGGAACTTTTATTGAACAAGCCAGACCAAGTGTATGTGTAGACACTGTTTAGGTACAGGGGGAGGCTAAAAGTACCCAACCTGAGTTGCCAGAGATAGTGGCCTGTGAACTTTTGCCTACCGCTGTACATTTGCTTTGTACCCTTTGTGTACGCTTTATGTACCTTCTATGTGCATTCAGGCACCCTTTACGGGCATATGGCGTGAGAGTGACGCACGTTAATCGTCATCACCTGCACCGCTTCTTTATCATTACATTTTTCGTGAGGAACTAACCTGCAGTGCAAGTGTAGTAACGTAAACTGATTATAGTGATGTCTTCCTCAGTCTGAATCTTCATTGTGCGTCAATTATCAGTTGCCTTTCAGCTCAAACATCGTTGAAATGTTTGGGAAGTTCAGTGCACCAACATTGCGATCACTGTGCAGCATTTATACTATTCACCTTACCACATTTGCCTCTAGGGCACCATCGACCAAGCTAAAGCAAAATGCACAAATACTACCCCCTCTGTTTGGCTGAAAAGGGCTCGAAATGTGTTCCACGAAAGCGTGCGAACATTGGCTAACGGAAGGTGTGTGTGGCATAGTGATGACTGTGAGCAGGGCTTCTATATATTGTCCAGGTGTAACTGACTGTAGATTGTTTAACAGATAGCCATGCTGCCATATCAGGCTGTTAAACTTTTGTGTTTTGAATCTTTAACAACTAAACAAACAGTGTTACTTACGGCAGAGGCGCACACGTGAAAACAGTTGGGTCGGTGCGTGTAATATTTCATGGCCCTATTGATTTACGTCTCATTATACTAAAATAAGAAAACATGTGCTTACCAGCCCAAGATGGCGGACCACTCATGTCTCGGGTAACATAGTCTATAGAGTCAACCTTTGGTAAGCGCAATTGCAAGTTGACCGTACGGAAGCACTGCTTGTAAGCCATCCCTCCTGTTCTCATCGATTTCTATGCTTTGCAGCTCTCAAGGCCTCTCCCGCATTCCATGAACAGAGGAAGAACCTCGAAAGGGCCAAGGTCAGTACTCGGGGGAAAAAAAAATGTTTGAAAGAATAGTATATATATTCGCAGCCGGCGCACGATTCGCCCTGCGCTTCCGGGTGAACAAAGCGTCCGACTGTACCTGCCGCTTCCTCTCTTGCTTCCCCCCCTCGACCACTAAACTCTGGCATCTATTCCTGCAGATGGGGGACTACCTCAAGAACAAAATTCAACGGAGGCCAGATCGCCAAGAGCTCATACAGCAGCACATTCTTGAAGGTGAGCGCTTTGTGCACATGAGCGTACGAGAACTGCTTCCTCATTTCTCGGGCATTTTAACCGTCTTGCCCGTTTTTCTCTTCTATCTCTTTCAATCACCTCCTTTCTTGCTCTTTTTGATTTCCTTTCTTTTTTTAACACTCTTTATCATCAGTCGTTATTTTTACAGTGCGGGGGAAATCTCGAGCAGACGAGATAAACTGACACTTCCACGTTTTTTTTTTTTTTTTTGGCGTCCGTAGAACTCTCTCATTGATTGCTTCCTTCTTTTTAGGTATTTATTTTTTGCCCAGAGTCTCAAGAACCTTTCTTTTTCTCTCTTTAAACTTTTTTTTTCTTGATTATTTATTTGTTTTGCCATTTCGCATTAGGTTAGGTCTTCATCCTTTTCCTTCTGTTTTTGATGCCTTCATATTTCCGCTGCTCGGTAAAGTGACTAGTTGGACACTCGCCAAGTAACATTGCGGTTCGGTGAATCTGGCAGGACCCCCAAAGATGCCGACAAGCGTAGTTCTTTCATCGAGAATCGAAAGGAAATTTCTTGACCGCTCGCCGCGGTCAAAGAGGAAACGTAGCGTGTTTATTGTCCCTCGCCTTGATTGCGCTTCCTCCGGTGCTTTTCTTTTATCTGTTTTTTCACTTCATTTGTTGTTCGATTTTTTTTGGCGGCACAACTTCTCCTGAGCTCATCAGTTTAGATCATTACGCATACCATCTCTGTGACGCACCAGTCGCAGTGGCTTAGCAACAGTGGGTGTCACACTGTTACGAGTGCAAGGGCTCAGGTTCGAATTGCTGTACTGTGCGACGGCCGTATTTCGATACAAGCAAAGTGCCGCACAAACCTGTGCACGTAAGTCAAGTGTGCCTTAAGAAACTCCGAGTTCTCAAAAATTAGCTTGTAGTTCCTCGCTAGGTGATGCCTCATGATCCAGATAGTAATCGTTTCTGGCACATACATCTGCAGAGATTAGTTTTTAATTTATCCGTGGTTCTTCATGGGCCTGCCGAGGTGGCCTCAGATTACTGTAAGCTCGGCATCTGTCATGCGCCTCACAAGTGTTGAGACACGACTGCAGTTAAAACTCGATCTAACGAAACTTGATTTGACAAATATTCTTGTAACAAAGGAACTTTCATTCCTAGCAAATACCTACCCAAATGGCTTGATGTTGTCGTGAACCTGAATTAACAAATCCAACTCCGCACCAAACCCCGTTTGACAAATATCCTGTTGTAACAAAGGAACTTTCATTCCTAGCAAATACCTACCCAAACGGCTTAATGTTGTCGTGAACCTGAATTAACAAATCCAACTCCGCACCAAACCCCGTTCAACGAAGTTTTAAGTTCTGAGGTAGGGGAGTAAGAAAGCAGCGACTTTGCCCTCATTTTCTCATGTACAAGTTTTTCTTTGAGCGTGCGTTCCGATGCTGTAACGTTAAAACATCCAGCTGCACTAATCGCGATTCTAATGCTGTGGTCACTTTTGTTATGTTGTTGTTTAAGCAAGACATGGCTTGTTTCTTTACCACTTTACTGCTCATGTCATCACTCCATTCGTTCTCTCTGCCTTTGCATATCGGCAGCTTGTCGGAGCTTCTTGAATTGCTCAAACTTGAAAACACCGAGAAAGTCTGGGACACGGCTGCAGACTCTTCTCAAGCTTGGGCGGACGTTTGTTTAGCAGCAAATGTTAGCTTTAGTTGTCGCTAGACGTTCATTTTGCTGATTTCGAACCACCGGAAGATTTCTGTCTCGATTGTGTGAACTCTTCCCATATTATTGAAATAGTTGGAGCGTGTCCATCATGTCACTACATTGGGTTTTATCTGTTTGTGTTTTCTTATACGAAAGCAAAAACTCCATAAATCATTCATCTGTCAACAATTTCAGACACCACGGTGGACCCGAGCCTTCAGGACAAACAGCGGCAGTTGAAAAAGGCGCGGCTGGCCGATGGCCTCAACGACCGGCTCTCTCACCGGCCCGGACCTCTGGAGTTAGTCAAGGGGAACATCCTACAGACGGATGCGACATTTGCGCAAGCCATCAAGGGTGAGTCGAGTGTCCCTTGTTCCGCTTTCGTAAATCGACCGTATCGCGCTGCGCCAAATTGGGTGTCGCCGGTACACTCTGCTGCCAAGCGCCAGCGTCGCCACGTCAGCTAATTACAAACGTATCAAAACTTTAGCATGGGAAAACATTAATGACGTAAAGGAAGAGATCACTCGCCACGTCATCTTTTCATGACTTGTAGACGTTCTTCCAACTTAGCAAATTCTTTTTGTGAGGAAGAGCATAGTTTTAACAGACGGCTTGGACTACAGTACTGAACAGAAATAGGCAATAATGATGAAAGCATTGAAATCTCACTCTCCAGATGCAATTGTCCTAATAAGCAAAGCTTTTCACACAGTTTCGAGCAGGTGGCTGTATTTGTGGAGGATGGTCGGCGCTCACGGGGCGGGACATCGGTGGCTGTGGCGCCTGTTGCCCTTGTGGCAAATGCAGAGTGCACGTATTCGTCCTGCTACTTTCTTTTGTCCGCCTCTCCATTACATGTCCTACTCTCTCCCTTCATCGAAGGTGACCCACCCTCTCGGGAACTGTGTTCACTGCTGGTGCCGTTCGTACCGGTTCTGGGAACCTTAGTGAGCCCAGAGACGTGGGCGACTGCCGACAAGGTTGCCATGCCAGTTTCTGGGGACATTGCCAAACATCACCTTCTGTGGCTCACGGCACGGCAGTTTCTGAAAAGCACATCGAATTCATGATTTTCAGCTGGTCTCTGCCTGAAACAAAAGTTTTGCCTATCGATTTAAGCACCCAATCCTTCATATTCGTTGAAGATCGCCATGGGAAAAATTTGGTTTCGTATCCCTTTCACGCCTTAACATCTCTAAATTTTAGTCAAGCCACCCAAAGCCTTAGGGAGGCTACGTTTTGTGGCCCCTTTGCAAAAGAGTATCAACATGTCAATAAAGCGATTAATGTTGAGTAAAGTTAAAAGAAACGTCTGAGAAGGGTGTTAGTGTTGGTTGGCATGGCGTCCCCAATGCCACGCTTAAAGAGGAATCAAAGAGGTCTTGCATTGCTGCGTAGGTATCTCGGAGGTGGAGTTCTTGCTTCCTCTTCGGAGGACTGACAGCTGTCATTGCCCGCGCTCCCTTGCCACGTTTTTGTCATTGCTATCGCTTCCGCGTGCACCATTCTAAACTTAAACACCGGAACGTTTGCGTGTGTGCGTTAAATGCGCCACATCATCTGTCACCTGATGAAAACGAAACTTACTGCAAGCTGCTTTAGATACGTGCCATGAGTTTCCGCGTTGCTCGAGGTCTCCTTAAAATTTTTTTTTCGCTTGCCTCATCGGTGTGATACATTGAGTATTTTCGTTTCACTCTTCAGCAATGTCTGGTTTAAAAAAAGCCATGTGAGGGCGAAAAATAATCTCTCATTTCCTTCGTCCTTTGCAGTGATGATTTACTCAAGAATGTTCTCGTGCACTTTGGGGTCATCTTTTTTTCGTGCATGACACTCAACTCCACATTATATGACAGGCGCTACAGTTTCTTAATGAAGGCTGCGACATGGTCATCGTATGGTCACAATTTATCTCTACGACCAAGAGGAGAGCGCCTGTTATAGTGAATTGTTTGAGAAACTATGCCCTAATGTCACAATATAGGTCGAAATTCTCGACTTGAAAGTGTTGCCTCTGGGCTCCTCCTGCCAACATCGACCATAACTTTACCGGACATGCGCAGTACGGAATTGTCAGATCAGAAGCCGTTGCTGTGTGTCAACGTTGAAACGGTGCAGTACGATGGTGCGCACGCCTTTGGTGTACTGCTCCGCACACCTTGATACCCAGCGGCACAGCAAAGTGTACAGCTGTTGCATTGTGCCCACGATTCCTTCCCTTGCTTGATGAAAATGCTGCAGCATAGTGCCGAGATTGAGAAGCGCTGGAAGATGGAAACTCGGGCCTACGATAACATACTTTTAGCTCTTCTTTAGCCACTTCCTGCTTTTGTTGTGTGTGACTGGAACTCGAAATTCGCGGCTACATGTTTTGCCAAACGTGTATGGATTAATCAAATCTTAAATGAGTACTCGCGCAAAATTTCTCACTTGGTTTTTGCATCAAATGATGGGCCAAGCCCCCGAGAGCGCAGAAAATTTACATCTACACCATGCTTTTAAAAGCTAGTTTTCGTTCCTTCTGTGCCCTGATGTCACGACATGGTATGAGGAGCGCCACCAGGTGGTAGTACAGTTGATCCCGGTTATATCGAACTCGAACGGTATCGTTATATAGTTCGATATATAAATCATCCGAACTATAAAACATGCATATTTAAGGCCTAAATTAAAGCATTTCAGGCTTTGAAAATCGTTACAAGTGCTAACGATTTGTTTGTAATATAATGAAGAACAAGGTGTGAACGGTAGGTTACTGCACTTTACTGTTGACGAAAACAGTCCGTAAACTTATCTTTGCGCGCTGTCAAGTTGCAGTCATCCTCAATATTATTGAAGCCTTTCAAATAAGTGAATTCAGCTCTTTCGGCCACAACATCGTTGATTAGCACAGAATGCCGATGCAAGCTTTGTAGCGCGGCAAAAGGTTGGTTAGGGGCAGCAGCGAAGGCATTGGCATATTCATAACAGCGCGGTTACACTTAAGCAGCACCGGAAACAGCAGCCATAATTTCAGCATCGATGCAGTCAGAAACGGCTACGTCGTTATCTGCACCGATAAGTCGCTCTCTGTCCGAGGTGGTGCCTGGAAATGCTGATAATTCACATAATTCACTGAGGCACCGTGCGCCATTGTCAGCGGGCGTGGCGCACTCTGAAGTCGTCTCCTTGCCTGCCTGGTTCACAAGGAAAGTTTATGACGGTGCTTTGCTTGACGTCGCTTTAAGTGCGAGTCAAAATTTTTATTGTTATGTGCGGGTGAACGTTCTGTTCCAACTCCCGCATGAGGATTTATCAGAAATGAGGCGAGAAGTACACAAGTCCACAAGGCACAAAAGAAAACGAGACGACACTGAGTTCTCACAGCCGACATGGTGGTGATATTGATGTCACTCTTGGCTTTGCAGCTGGTAGCTGCTGCTTTTAGCTACTTTGATGCGAAAAGCTAGAAAAGCGTAGCCTACAAGACATGCATTTTAAGACCGAAAACACTAAAGATACGTCAAGAGGATCTCGAAAACCGTGCTTTTCAGGCTCGCGTGCTCTTGTGCTCTAGCAAACAAGAAAGATAGTGCTAACATTGCAGCGAGATCGCCGAGTCACTTTGCATTCTCATTTTGGTACCCTCGGCAATAGGGTCTTATGTAAAACACTATGCCCGCGCATTAAGACTTGCAGATCACATATCAAACATGCCGTTGCACTCGTAAGCGTCGCGCAACGAACCCAATCAGCACGATGCGATAGCACTGCCTTTTCATAGCCTGCACGCGAAAGGGGATCGGCACTTGTCAGAATGCGACCAAAAATTAATCAATATTTGCTATAAAAAGTTCAATTATTTGGGCTTCGGTGCGGCGCAGCATTCGATACAGCGAATGCCCGGCTGTGTGGCAGTTAGATATGAGAGTGCACCGGTCCTATATTTTTGAATAGGAAATTCATGGGGATTTTATAACTGTTCGATGTTGCCAATAATTCAATATATCAGAGTTTGGTGTATCTAGGGTAGACTGTACGTGCCCGCGCAAGTTTTCGAGACGTATTCTCATCTGCCCTTCACTTTTTCAATTGTCTGCTGTGCGCTGCATTTGTGGCAGCTGTCACGGCGAGGGGGCACAACGTTGGGATGGGCGCTGTTTCTTTGTCGACAATCTGAAGTCTGTCAGCAACTGCATGTTGCACGGGTACGTGTCCAGAGTGAAGTGCAGCGAACAGAGTAAACTCCGCTTGGTTGGCGGGCAGTCTTTGCTTCGGCTGTGCCACACGAAGTCGACCCATGATTGTTTCAGCTCCAGATTGTACGGGAATCAGGGTAACTTGCATCTATTGTCTCCCGTTTCACTGGTGAAAGACTTCACAGGGGATATTGGTGCCATGACGACAAATTCATAATAAAACTATTTGTGTGCCCTCCGATAAGGGTACATATATTTTGTATTCGCATGCACCTGCACTATCCGAAACTTTGCCAGCTCACTTCACAGGTATGCTAAATGACAGTGATTGCGCGACCACATGGTGCGAGCAGTCGACTTTCCACTAAAAAAAAAAAGATGTCAGTACCCTTTTAAAATTAGGCTTTACAAGTTGCCAAAGTGTTGCGTGCTTGAGCGTACTTGATCTCTGTTTGCTCAGAGCTCTAGTTACTGTGGTAGCGTGTTCTAGCTTGTGTCGCTTCACTGAATACAGCTTTTGTTTCTTCCTAAATTTTGGCTACTTACATAGCTTAACTGCCTGCCTCTGCTTCTCCAACAGAGGGCCAGATTCCATTCCGGCGGACGTGCGAAGGCGAGAGCCGGAAGCACCCGCCGCCTCCGCATTTCCTCATCGACGAAGACAGCAACGGAAGTGACCTGCTTGTGCCTTCCCCTGGCCAGGACTCCAACGACCAGTCGCAGAGCAGGTGGGCATTCCCCTCATCCTATCATAAGTGCTTGCTAATCCTTCAATACACCCCCACATTGACACACGCTTCCACTCAAGCAACACACACACCAAACTCTTGAGTGGAAGCGTGTGAATGTGGGCGAGTGTTTTCAAGGATTACCAAGTTTCGCTAAGTACTTGCAACACGACGACTTACCAAATGGCCCAACATGTTGGAATAAGTTCCTTCTTCCATCTAGTGTTTTCAAGCGTGTTGTTTTTTTTGTGTCTCAATAAAAATGCGTTAGTAAATCTGTCATACATACCCTCAAACCTTATTTTAGGTTGCATGTGGCACCAAAATACTTTGTTATATCCAGAAATTCGTTATGAGCGATTATTTCGTAACACTGTATGTTGCTAAGCTATTTCTCACTTACTTCATTATAAACGTTAATTCGTTATATCCGAATTTGCGATATCGCGATACGAGTGTGATACAGCAGCTGTTATTGACAACAGTGCTTGCAAAGCCGGTGAGACTGTGGCAGCCATTTGAAAGTGGTTTACGTTCTTGTCACACAGTTTGCCGTCGATAGACCTGTCGGAGTCTTCGTCTTCGTCTGGCACCTTGCACGAGGGCTCGCCGAGCTCAGTCTCTGCAGGAAGTCCACGGGCTTCGCCACCGGTAGCGCCAGTCACAACGCAGCCAACACCCGTGGTCCAAGTGGCAGCTGTCGCACCGTCAACAGCGTCCTCGCTCTGCGCCTCGCATCAGGTGAGACCACGTTTGGATTAGGTAGGGCCCAATCTCGCAATCCTAAATGTGCTAGCTGTGTGCCTGCATCTAAGTTCAGTTATTAGGCATTGCCAGGGTTATTCTGAATGGCTGCCTATGTTTAACTCTAAAATGTGGATAGAATTGAACTTTGAACGGGTGGAATGCATTCCAAAATATCACAGAGCGGATGAGAGGCATCAAAAGCATCATGAAATGTAGCTATATATTTGATCACGCTGTGAGAATCGCGGCAAGGGTTGGGCTCAGAATTCCACGGATTGCAAGATTGGCTCATGTACCTTGTTCTCTCTTCGGCAGTCGCAGATGTCAGTGCTTGTTTAATGTTGTGTCAAGGGGGCATTACATGTCTGTGTTGTGCATTACTTTTGCTCGTTCACGCAATGTGCAAATAGTAAAACATTATGCTTTCGGCTTCTTTTAAACGCATTGCGTTGAAATAACTATTGTGTCTTTTCCAAGCCATTCTCTTCTAGAAGTTAAAACGTTTGAACGTACACTACAGAGGGCATTAAAAACGAACATCCAGCATTTACTGCATGAATCTTATCTTACGACAAAGTTTTTGTCTGCGAACTGATCCTTAATTGAAAGGTTTAACGTCAGTCTCATTGTTTATTTGTTAGTTTTTTTTCCAATATGTATAATTCAGTTCAAATTGATTATCGTCTGTTTTGCACACAGTTGCACTGTGCTGCACATAGCTCTGTACTTGCTTGCATACATCACGATACCTTCTATATCTGATGCATTGTAAGCATATACTCATTGCATACCAATATCAGGAAGGAGATATACAATTTAATACATTACATTCAAACCTCATCATAACAAAGTTGCACCTTACCTAAAAATGTTTGTTATATCCGAAAATTTGTTATAAAGGTTTATTCCTAACACTATATATATTGCAAGCTTTCATTCACTTCATTGTAACCGATGTTTCATTATATCCAGATTTGTTACATCGAGATATGAGTGTGTATCCAAGCAATTCAAGTCCAGTCGTACTTGTGCATTTGATTTAAGAATTGTGCTGGAATACAATTGCGATATGACTTCAGTCTTGTAGATTGCGGAAATGAAGAGTTGCAGAAACACAGGCTCACTTTTCTTCTTTTCTTTATTTTTTTTTTCTCCTTTTAGCTTCAGCAGCAAGCTGTCGCCCCTCTAACGCCCCAGCCATCGCCGCTGCAGTCGTTTCTGAGCACCAACGCCACCGTGGTGACGCCGTCGACGACTGTGTTTCTCACGGGGACGGCGGTGACTCCCGCACAGCCGCAGCAGGCGGGCGGGGGCAAGGCGGCTCGCAAGAAGTCTAAGTCAAAGGCACAGCCGAAGGCGCGCACTATCAAATTCCACGAGTACAAGGTGAGACCAAAAGCGCACACCCGTCTTTGTCATGCGTCAATCAGATACGGTTCACCATATTTTCCAGATTCATGCGCGTTTTTTGCGTCCAGCATGTGCACAATCCCTGTGTCCAACGTCGCACATGCCCAATTTTTTTTTAGGAAGTGGCGCCCCTCCGATTTGTGTTGGGGGAACTTGGTACAGTAGACTCATTGAACCGAACCTGGAAAGACCGGGAAGACTAGCTCCGTTAAACAGGATTTCCGTTTACCAAAAGACAATTACCGTTGCAGAATTCAGGAACAAAGTGAATAATATCAGAGGTAGTTGTTTCATTTAAGCTGCCTTCTGCTCAAGACATCTAATTACAGTCAACTGCCTATTTTTCGAACCCTCTAGGGAGCGAAAAACCGTACGAAAATTCGGGCAGTCCGAAAATTCGCGCAGGCCGGGCAGTTCATGAGAGGGCACAAGTCAGTCATGCTGTCACTTTCTTCAGGCAAGTCTGCTGCCTCTGTGTCGAGTATGAAGCCCGCGTGGCGAAAGCAGTTGCGAAGCGTCTTGCGTTACTGCCTTCTATGCATCCGCAAGCATTCCGACAGCAGACAGAAGGTCAACGCTGTAGCCTTTCCCGTTTTCCGAGCACAGCACCATGCGGTTGAGTATACGTGAATGGTACAAAAGTTTCAGATTACAGATAACGCCTTGGTCCATCGTTAACCGACGGTTGTTTTCCGCGCTTCGATGCCATCGGTGAGGACGACGAAGGCGGAGTGGGGGCCATCGCAGGCAAGCGAAATCCTCACGATGTGGACAAAGGAGTTTGCTGACGAGCGTCGAAGTACCTAGGCTTAGCGTTGCAGAGCACACTTCACAGGATCGCACAACCACAGACTAGGCTAGCCAAACACCATGTGGGCTGCATAAGCAAAATGACGCGACGGCAGGCGACGGTGCCTTGGGTACTCCGGAGGTGGCGCTGGTGTAAACATTCAAGATAGCCAGTGTGGTCAGACCAAATCCGTGTGTGACAGTTAGTTTTAGTTCGTGTGCAACGATTAGTTTTAGTTAGCTTCGCGAAAGCACTGCGCGGGAAGCCAGAGTGGCACGCACGAGCACGAGCGCTAAAGCGAAATGAACTTTATTGGCGCCAAATAATTTCCCGGTGGATAGTTTCGAATGTCAGTGAAGCACCCTTGCACGATAAGCACGGCCAGTGTTAGGAATCTCGGAGGCCGTGCGTGTTTCTCCGCTAACGATCAACGAGAACGAGTCCAAGCAACAGATGCCGCCACAGTAGACAGGAGCGCTCATTTATGCGATCGTAATCGCGTATGATGCAGTTGTGGTGGTTTCCACTGGAAGTCAGTGGTGGTTTCAGACCTTCCTTCGCGTCAAAAAGTCTAAAAAATTGGACTCCACGGGGTTCGAACGTCCGAAATTTCAGACTTCCTGATACATTGATTCTATGGGGCTCGTAGCGGTGCCGTGAAGATGTCCGAATTATCGGGCATGTCCGAAAAATCGGCAGTTGACTGTACTGAGAGTACTTTGTGAAGTTGTCTTTACTGCATTTCACACATTGTGCGCAACGCTGTAAGAAGTGTGTACCAAGTTTGGCAAAGAAAATGTATAGTACCGTGCCTTTCGTGGTCAGCTACCTGCCACAGTGGCCTAGTGGTTGTGCTTCCCAGCTACCCAGCCACAGCCGCCACATTTCGATGAAGGCAATACACTAGATGCCTCTCTGCTTTGATTTAGGTGCATAATAAAGGGGTACCGACACCACTTTTCGGAGGTGTCTTCACACTGCCGTCTAAATCTGCTGTGTACTGAGGTAGCTCAGAGAAAGTGTGAGGCTCAGCAAATGCTGATAAGATATTTTACGCTGATATTAAAGTCAATTTTTCCGGGGCACACACCTGTCGGCATCGACACTAGCTTGACGTCGGGCTACTGTATTCAGTCGGGAGCCTTCACGCCGCAGTCTGGCTAGTTGTGACATCAGGTACCAAAACTTCCAAAATGACCTGCTGGGAATCAAGATATTCAAAATGGCCATCTCTGTGTTACCAACGGAGCCACGTGGCCGAACAAATGTGTAAACGTCACAGTATCTATCACGAGCTTGTGACGGGTGCCCTGACGTGTTGCGACGTCAGCGTACAGTAAGAACTGAAACTGGCTTTCAAGAACACACAGTGTTAGTTTTTGCAGGATGCACCCATGCTTAGCAGTACATTTTATATGTTCTTGAAGCCTTTCAAATAGCAATTGAAAATTTTCATGTCAGTACCCCTTTCGTGCAAATTTTCAGAGCCGTGTACTGTGGCATCTTTCATAATCATAATGTGGTTTTGGGACGCAAAACCCCAATAATTAATATTTAGTGGTCAGCTAACATCGTACCCAGCTCCCGTTGTGCCGCATCTTCCTGCCAATGAAAAACCTGAAATGGAGCACAACGAAACATCAGATGTAAAGGGGGGGTAGGGGTGGATAGATGTGGGACGTCTCTTTTCCTTTAACATAGCAAACTGTCTTCGCTTACTACTTGGCATAAAACGATTTTGTACGTTTGCTAGTGAGAGCCATCTAACTATTCCTTGCTTAGAGCTCAGCATTGTGCACACACTGTGCGAAACCAAGTGTAATTTACTTTTTTGCAATTCCCCAGTAGTTTTTTTATTAGTATTTATATATTTTTGAGTGCCCATTTTTATTGTTGTCCCTTTCAATCGCAGTTAGTACTGTTTTACGGCAGGCTTCCGGTACCACCTCATTGGACTGTTAACTTTCCACCACCTTTGAGTAATAACTAAACAAATCCTGCTACGGTGGGCACGCACACTTGAAAACGGTTGGGTTGGTGCAGTCGGCATTTTGCGATCTCGCGGAATGCGCGGCACGATGTACATTAATGACAGGACACTTGTTCGAAAGCCACAAGTGACATCACCCATGCATCTTACCTAAAATCGCTCAAGGACCCCACCCAGTTCATGCTCCAAGATGTCCATTTCATTTCATTTCATTTTTTTCGTCATGGACCGACCCCGCAAGCAGTGGTCCTTTTTTTATAATAACTATGTCGAGGGCTCGTCCCACGACTTTGAAGAGCGTTGCGCGAAAGGATTGGGTGAATGGTGTATGCTAGTTTGTTGCAAAGATTGCATTCGTCAAGAAGGGGCCGTTGGCCGAAGCCGGCTTAGTATATCGGGATGTGTGCTTGATGCATCATTGTGCACGCTTTGTCAGCAATGACATAGCATTCGACATTGCATTGAGGTATGCTTGTGCGAGTTTCTCTTTGCGAGAATATGACTGGACATTAAAACAAATTTCAGGAAGGGACGTTGACGGTCATTGAAACGAAACGTTCTGTCCATCTGATAACTATGTCTGCATTGTTGTAGGTTTTCAAACGACTGTGTTTAGGTTGGTATTTTTTTTTATGGGTGTGCTACAACATTGAGCTCTGTACAATCAGATTGTGGGTCTCTCGTCTCCCTATTGAAGAGTTGACAATGCGCACAAATGTTTGCGTAGAAGCGCATCTCGCACGAGAGCAGTAAAAGACGATATTTGGGTAAAGAAGTTGCTGGCCAAAGGTGAAAGGATGCGCATGCGGTTATGTTCAATCGAGTCTCGTGTAATGCCAGCCTCGTTATTCGGAAGCACGATTTCTGGTAATGAAGCATGCTCTAATTTGGTCGGCACACATTGATATGAGTCTGCGGCCGATGCAAAGAGTTATCAGTCAAAAGACGGTACAATTTTCAGCTTTCGCGGTGGTCTTGTCTAAAATAGACATTGAGGTCCACTTTACTTTTGCAGTAAACTTGATCATCCTTTAAGTATTAGTACAGTAGACTCAGTAAACGGAAATCTGTTTAACAGAACTGCGGCTTAAATGAGACAAGTTCTTCTGACAAGATTGGTTTCATTCATCTTGCACTGTGCGCCCCTATTAATCTCTCGGTAAATGTAACTCCTGTTAAACCTAACACATTCTACTGGTCCCTTCAGGTTCCGTTTAATGAGAGTCTACTGTATACTGTATTCTCGTTGCATTTATTTTGTGGAGTTATGATTGCTCAAGTTTTACTCTATGCAGGTGGTGAGGTTGTGGTGACGGTTATTGCTAATGACATGTGATGTTGGTAAGGGTGACAAAGATCACCTAGCCTGTGTAAGGGTGTTACACGCAACCATATGTCGGAAAAATAAAGCGAACTTTTCTCCTCATACTAAACATTTTGTCTGCATTCGAACAGTTCCATATGTTATCTGTAGCAATAATGTGGGAATTAAGCGGCATTTATACGAAGTTCTTATGTATTCCATACAAAGATATAGAAATCGTACTGTCTTACTTCAGTACCATATGAAATGTTTCAATAAGAATGGCAGTACAAAAAAAGCAAGATTGCCTTCAAGAAGCTGGGCTCTCGTCCGCGTCGAGTGAACAAACTTGGCTCATCCACGGCAGGGAAAGGGTCAAAGCTCATTGATGCACATCAATTTCGATTTCTCGAAGATGACAAAGGGCAACTGAAGATGTCAACCATTTGCGGGCCCCGAGGCAGAAGGCCGCTTAGGCGTCACCACAACTCTTGAATCTCTGTGCCGCGTGGTGAAAACATGTTTTCCGTCTACAAGTGCTTGCCAAGAAAACAGCTCGGCAGGTGTGCGCGAGCGAACCGGCGCTCCGTGAAGCGAGACTGTCGACCGGTCGAGACGGCGGCACGGGGGGAAGAACACGTTCCGTCACACACGTGTGTTCTCCTCGGGTCGCTCTTTCCCGCCTCTCGTCGCTGCTTATTTTCGTCTTGCTTTCCTCGGTGCGGCCTGGTTCCGTGTCCCAAGTCTAAACTATAATTTTTCCCCTATTGTTACAGGGTGTGCGTCCACCATGTGTTAGCGATTCTCTTGTTGCTCGTTGCTGCATTGTATTTTGCACGTTCTGACGATGTACACACGTGGGTTTTCCTTCCGTTAACTGCCGCGTAGTGTCTGAGGGTTCGAAAAAAGAAACGGGGAGCAAGCGGGCATCGTCGCGAGTTTATTTCGAGAGTCGAGCTCGCCGCCACCGCGACGGGACTTCTTCATTTTCTCGCCGGCGAAAATCGGTTGTCCCGCAAGCGGAGTGATTGGGAGGTGCATCACTGGAGTGGCAGCGTGGGGCTGCAACGATGATGACTTGTCGAATAGGCAGTTTCATATTTTTAGGGACGATGCAACCCGGGTTGAGGACTAGAAAGGCTTGCACGAAGGCAGCTTTGGGGGTCTATGAAGTCACAGCATTGCTTCATTCTTTGAAACCAGCCTACAAGACCTCAATGAGCCAAACATGCTGCTTTAGAAGGTGTTGTTTGCTACGGGCAGTTGACCGCTGATGTTAATGGGACACGGGTTCATTACAAATTCATATTTGTTGCACCCATGAAGGTACATTTTTTGTCTTGTGAGTTAGAAATTCGTACATAATCAAGTGCTGACGAAATTCAATTAACAAACTGTCGCAGAGCAAGTGCTGACTTCTATCGTTTGCCGTCCAATGTTGGCATCCAGTCACAACCCGCCGCATTTAGTAGTAATGGATGTTCAATCAAAAGTATTCAAGCTTAGATAAAGCTCGCTTTGATGTGATACCAACTCGAGAAATCTGCTTATGTGCTGCTTCACTACAAAATGACCTGTTGTGACAGATGAGACGGTGCCAGCCAGATCTGTCTTTGAATTGTCCTGGCTCTCCAAGAATGATTGCCACTACAAAAACATGTATATTCCAGCATTCTCATGCATAGAATAGCTTCCATCGCCTGTTTTTCTTCTAAATAGTTGGAAAAAAGTCAATGTTCGTCACTCCCGCTGGGTAAAACATCAATGTTGTCAGGGTTCATGTTGTGTGATTACATAATGGCTCCTCTTCTGGATTCACTGTCATCTCTCGAAACCTTGGATTGCAGACGACTGTGTTCACCCGTCCGTGTCTGTTTCTTCGCCCGAGCGTACGACGGGTGGGCATTGGTGCCAAGTGCATAATGACACGAAGCCAATTCTGAAAGATACAATCTTAGTGCGAAATTATAGTGCTAATGAGGCAGCAATAATTGCGGCATAAATTGTTTTTAAGTGCCCACCATAGCGCATACGTGACGGTGTAGATATATATAGCGGTGTGCTCGCGTCGTCAGCCGAAGGCTGCTCGAGTATTCATTGCCGTCTGCTCTGGTTCCCTTGCCTGACTGTGACAGTCAGGCAAGGAAAGAGTTACCTATGTCCCGCCAGTTCTCGTTTCTTTTTGATTGCATCTTCGAGTGTCTGCAGCGTCAGCTGCCACAATTTTATGCTGTTAGTAACTGGAACTGGAAGGGTTGTGCACTTTTGATGCCCTTTTGGCCTCCTGCACAGTCACTGCGTCTGTTCAGCTGCCAAACAGTAGAAGACACTCGCCTGCTGGTCGAAGTTTCACTCGGGCTTTCTTTGTCTGCCCTGCTAGCCAGAGGTCTTTTTGCAAGTCCCTGCGGCGCGTCCACTTTGAAATGTTTTGATTGACTTGGTCAATGTTCCTGCTAATTATACTCTTTAAGGTGGCAGTCCTGCAAGGTAAGCCTTTTTGTTGTAGCTGTGTAGCAGGATTCTCATAAGACCTAAAACCATATTTTAACAGCTGAGCATGCAGAAGACCCGTGTTTTGACGTCTACCTTTGCTTTTTCGTCTGCGTGAAACGAATAGGCACCATTTCCAGGCACAGTGATACAAATTTTATTATAAAGATGGAACGTGTGCAGTCCAACACAAACGAGGCAGCCATAATTAGGATTTTAATTATTTTATTCGGCAACCTAGACTAGTGCCACAGCCATGTATTGCAACAGTCACGTCATCTCACTGAATTAGTAGACAATCGTGTTCACCTGTTCACTTCTACTTCTTCATCCATGCAAAACGAGTGAATGTTATCACGCCAAGCATGCAATAAGCTAAATATCAACTCTACTTGCAGTCTTCACATGACATTCAAGCACTTATGAAGCAGCAGTCATTTTGACTTAAACGTCTTTAATTGGCAATTCAAGTTCAAATAATCGCTCACACCAAATATTGTGATAACGGTCACAGTCGCGTTGTCTGGCTAAGCTAGCAAACGACAGTGCTGACTTGTGCCACCTCATTCTTATAAAGCAAGTAAGGATTGCTGTTTGCGAGCACATAATTGGAGCGGTAGCAGGGCATCAGTACTTTTGGACTTGTATTTCTCTAATTGCCTACTTAAAGGACCACTCAAGACGTTTATTAGAACCGCCCTCACAATTGCGTCGTCTGCCGACAGTGGCAGACATACGTTTGCAGTCTACCCCTCACTCCATCGAGACCCAGCCACTGTCGTCCCTCAGCAACCCCCTCCGGGGCTTTTTCGTTACGCTTTTGGCCATCCGCAGCAGCTGCCGTCGCCGGCGTTGTGCGTTTGCAGCCGCTTTTGTTTGCTTCGAACTTTTCTGCACTTTTCGTTACCTCTCTCAGTCCGCTGCTGCCGCCGCCGCGGCGTTTGTTCATCTGCCAAGTGGCACGGGCGGGGTGCGCTCGCTTTGCCGGTCCTGTCCCTTCTACTCGCCAGTCAGTGGCTCACTGGGGCTGTCTTTGTCTCAGGTGCCGGATGGCTGGCCAGTCTTTCTTCTTTTCTCGCGAGCAGCAGCGCGCGCTTAACGCGCGCCTTCCTTGGCCCGTCGCCAGCGTCGTCCGCAATCCCAGCGGCGGCACGCCTGGCACCAACCTCACCCCCACTCCCTTCATTTCTCACTCTTTGCGGGCCCGTCTCGTCGCGTGCTTCAGATTTTTGTTTCTTCCCACATTGCTTTTCTTTTCTTGCGCCTTCTTTTCATGCCGTCAGTTGTGCTACGTTACGCTTATTTTCGTTTGTTGTTTAAAAGTTTACTAAAGGAGGAGGCTTTTTGTATTGACTAAGGCTTAGCATGATAGCGATGCACGAAAGCGGGAAAACGCGTCTGGGGGTGCCGCACGCGCAGTCTTGAAACTGCCACAAACACCTGGCCTAGTACTACCTATACGGTTTTGTTTCGTGCACGCAACTTTCACTACTTTACGATAGCTTAGTTCGTTCTGTGCTTAGGGGGTGCCACTTTGTTTGTGTACATTTTACTACTGCTTTCTCTCGTTGCCCCCCCTCCTCTCGTAACTGCACTAGACGTCGCCTTCCCTGGTGTTCATTTGTTGTCAGGCTGTCCCTGCCTGTTTTGAGGAGTGTAAGGCCACAGTTCGCTGTGATGTCTTGAGTTTGCACACTTCTACGCGCTGTCCTCCCAATTTCGCACTCTGCTGCCCACTATTTATGCCGGTGCTTGCTGTATGCTTGTTTTTAATGTTCTTGCTGCAAGTGAAATGGGAAGGTCAAGAGGACGAAGAAAAAAACACACACACACGCGGCTAACATCTGGCCAGTTGTTAGTTGGTGCCTGTGATGTATAGTCTTGACATTTAACAGCTGCCGTATTTTTTTATGCTCTTTGTGAGGTGCAGTTAGCAGGAAACGCCCTTCAAAAGACACTACTCATCTATGTTAGGTTTGTTAGGCATTTATTTAAAACAACCGTTTACAAAGCAACACCCCCTGAAGGTGGCTTAAATTAACGTCATAAAGACCAAAGAACAGCAGAGCTGAGGGAAAGCCTTGGCAGTGGTGTGTAAAATAGTGCAGGTCTAGGCTAAGTGAAGCATGGTTTAGCAAGGAATAAAGAGGTTTGAAAAGAGTATTGACGTAATTTTTAAGGCGTCAGAAAAGGGACATTTTTCGTTTTATTGGCTTGCAGTGTTACCGCTCTCCATACATCGCGGCCAGGAAGCACACATAAAATGTTCTTGTTTTATTTTAAAGTTTCATTTCACAGCATGTGCAAGCCAGTCGCACTGCAATAGACATTACCATGGCGAATCAACACAGTTCACTCTCTTTGCAAGCTTCTCGTCCTGCACGTGACCAAAATCGTCCAAATGACTGTTGGGGTCGCTGGAAGACATGTCATTGTTGTTTACTTGCATCACGTTTAAAAACCTGTAGATGATGGAGCTGCTGTCCCCGTGTGACTTATATTACGTCGCGACTCGTTGATGGAGCTGCTGTCCCCGTGTGACTTATATTACGTCGCGCCTCGTTGATGCGTCATTCTGAAATCACCCCCTCGAAATCAAAACCGACAGGGATTTTTTTCAGGTAGCAGTGTTAAAGATATAATCAATGCATTCCGAGGTACTGTGATGCTTGCTTTTGGGGTTCTTGACCCTGGTGTTTTCATTTTGAGCAAAACTCCTAGAACTCGTAGGATTTGGGTCGTTACTGCTTCCAGCATTGGGATTTAGGTAGCAGTGTTAAAAATATCATCAACGCATTCTGAGGCACCGTGATGCCTGCTTTTGGGGTTCTTGACACCGGTGTTTTCATTTTGAGCGAAACTCCTGGAACCCGTAAAATTCGTGTCGGTACTGCTTCCGGCATTGCGATTTACCGTCTCGCCCTGCAGCTCCTCTCCGCCTCCCTCTCTCCTCTTCTCCGCATAGCCGCCTGCACCTATTCTCTCTCCTCTCTTGTCTGGACGTCTGTCTGCTTAGTTGTGCTTTACCCTCTCCCACCTCCTTCATTGCATCCTCTCCCTCACTTCTTTTTCACTCTCCTTGCTACACTAGGCTTCACTGTCACCTGTTCAGTTGAACCCCTTTGTAAGAGACACGCACTGAGGAGAAATTCTTGTCCCTTACACGAGGTGCCTGTTGTAAGCAGGGTACGATGGATGCTTTTTCTTTTCAACACCTATTTCAATCCAGGCACACTGGTGTCTTTTATACCCATTTGTCTGTTAGAACAGTGTCTTTTATGAAGGGGTTTTGACTGTACTTGGCTTATGCTATGCTTGCCTCCTCTACAGTTTCTCTCTCCCGAATGGGCTATGCTACAGACATTTCTGCGTCCAATCTGTAGGGGAGTAGTGAGGGCTCGCCCAACTTCTGTGGCATGTGCGCACAGGGAAAGAAACGAATTTGCTAATTATTCCTCATTGTAAGCATCCGTGCGGTCATCGCTACGATCGAACGCAGTCTCGCTGTGTTTCCCGGATCGACACCTGAACGCCGTTCGCGTCTGTCACGCAGGGTCCACCAAGCGCTCAAAAGAACCAGCCAGCCACGTCGACGTCGTCCGAGTCGTCGTACGAGCTCCTGCTACAGCAGCAGCAGCTGTTCCTCCAGTGGCAGCTCGAGTGGCAGCAGAAGTATCCGCAGATCATCCTGCCCGCTGCTCAGGTGAGTCGCACCGCTTGAACAGTCTGCCAAAGAGCGTCAAGTTTGTTATTTACGCTTTTTGATCTTCCCCCTTAAGTGAGAAAATACTGCCAACTTTAGGTAGTGTCCGACCGTACAACTTGCACTGTACTAACGCCCGGTACCTGGAGTCTGCACTGCACTGAAATACAAAACATCGGTGCTATGCTAAAGTGTGTTGTTTATTAACACCATCTGCTCCTACTCTACAACAGTACATGTGTGCAGCAATGAGATGCTCTCTTGGCATTGGCACTAAGCTGAGAACTCTGTATACTTCCGTACAAAAAACTCAAATGCCAGCTGATGTACTCGCTGCTCTTAAGACTTCTGTTGACGAAAACTCGGCACGGTAAGTGTCAGCACCAGAACCGTTTGATAAAACCAGCCTTGAGCCAGTCTTCATTTTTTTCGTCTTCTGCATCCTTGCGCTTACACCTGTTTCCTCGTCTTATTTTGTCTGTCTCTCTCTCCCTCTTTTTTTTAATCTTCAGTATTTTCCGCTTGCCGTGCCGCTCCTCCGTCACGCTGGAAAACTTATCCTCTTTAAAGACCCGCGGGCTTCGGGATTCCCCTGACCTCTTTGGGCCTTAGTGGAAAGCCTCCAGAAACGTTAAGACAAAGGGACGCATTTCATGATGCACCGACCGTGTTTCGCCCTCCTCTCATACCTCTCACTATCGTGGCGTGACCAGTTGCAAGGCAGAGGAGAAGAGGCGGCGAAGAAGGAAGGGTCGCGTGTGACAGCTCAGGCATCGTTCCAAGTGGCCATGGTGGGGGCTGCTGCTTAAACGAAGTCCTTCCCCCCCTCGGCGATTTGACACAGTCTTTTCTGCGGACTACCCCTGGGTTATGGGGCCGGGATGGCATTCACGCTTCGAAAATTGGATCGCGTGTGGCTCGCCCTGTCTATCTCGCTCCTCCTTCTCCTTGTCACACACTTGCGTGTTTCGCATTGGTCTTTTGATGCTCTGTTGGATTTTTTTCTGGTTGTTCTTTCTTTTTTTTTTTCAGAGGGTGGCAGATGGGGGTGTTGGGAGAGGTTCTCAATGCCAGTTTGTCGTTACACCTCGAAACCACTGTTTTTCAAGCAAACCTCGTTAAGATTTTCAGATTTATCTAGCTGGTGGTGTGCGTGGGCAGCATAGTTAGCGAAAACCGGGCACAAGCTAGTGTGGAAAAAAAAAATGCAGCTGGGCAGCATTGGGTCCCTAAAAGGTGCGCCATTGACGTGCGCATTTCTACGGGCCCTTTTTCAGTTGATGTTCTCTCGATAGGGGGGGGGGGGGGGGGGGCTTGTTGGCGATCAGCCATTCCTGATAAAGAAGTTTGATTTTTTTTTATCGAGGCCACCTGCCGGTTCACGTTGCCACACTTGATTGCTGCTCTTCGTTGTTGCATTTAGTTGTTTCATGCACAACCATCATTGTTGCGGCAGCACAACAGAAATGTTGTGCTGCCGAGCACGTGTCTGAAGGTCCACTTCGTGCCATTGTGGACAGAAAAAAAAATTAAGGTGCGAGCATTGCACTGTGGGATAGAAAAAAAGGAAAAATAGTAGGTCAGGCAGGTGCACGCTAAGCTTCCTTGCTCCCGTTTTCTCAATGGTGCAAGCGGTTTTAAATTTTTTTATCATTTTCTTTTTTCTAAGTGCATTTTTTCACTGTTTGGTCAGAGACACGCATTAAGGCTATGGTTTCTGTGAAAACTATTATGGTTTGCCTTATCTGCACTTGTCGAAGGATTGAATTACAACTCTCTTTCTTCCTTTACGGTCGTCCCCTACTTTCGTATATGCATTAGTGCATGCATTAATGCATACATAATGCACTGCACACATGTACAGTCGCACTCGCGCAAGGCCTGTGTGCTTAGATTTAAGCGCACGTTAGACATGCCCAGATAATCAAAATTTCCAGAGCCCTCTGGAACGGCAATCCTTATATTCATACGGTGATTGTGAAACGTTGAATCCCAGGAATTAATATTACAGCCACACCCAATATGACTTGCAACACGGGAGCATGTAGCCTCATAAGATTCAAGATCACCCATGGCTTCCATTATTCTTTATTTCCACAACTAAACATTGTTCATCTATTTTGGGGATGATGCTGAATAAGACGATGTAATGTAGTTGTGGAAATGAGTGCAAGCTGTAACTACGCTTCATCTTACAACACGCAAGTCCACGTGCCTCCGTGTAGCTAGTCATATTGAGCGCGGCTGTATGTACATACCATACTATATAGCCTACACCATGCCGTGATCACGCATACGTGTATGCATTAGTATGTACATATTTCTGTTCATGTCTTAGGGCTATTTTTGGGAAGTTTGTCATTTTGTGAAGTCACAATAGGTGTCACTATTTGTCTGATGTTTTATTACCACAGGCCCTGTAACTGTAGTAGTGCTTCGAATTGTAGAATGAGGGCGGCTGTGCAAGTTTTGTGGATTGGGGGTGTCGGCGTATAAAATCGCGACCCTCGCATTCCACACCTCGACCGTTGGCACGTACAGTAGTTTTTTTTTAAGGGGCATTCGCCTGCATTTTGCCTGCGTCTTTTTGTTTTTCTCGTAAACATGCATTTTTCGGGTCCGTCTCTTGCTCGCAGAAACCGGTGATGTCGGAGGCATCGCAGCCGGCACCCGTACAGCTGGCGACTCCGCCCCCTCCGCCTCCACCTCTGCCGCCCGCCGTCAGCTCGCCTCCCATTGCCATGGCGATCACACCTGAGCTACCGCGTCAGCGGTCCAAACTGGAGGACATGAAGGGTGAGCTTGCAATTTCTTCTTTCATTATTAATGGTTTCTGTGTTAATTGAAATGTAAACTAGACAATACATGGTAAAGTTAGAAAGCTCATCGGAATTAGAAGCTAATTAGACAAATTAAGAATGCAAAAATCAGTATACTAAGTTAAGGACAGTTGAGGGATTGATAGATTAATAGCATTAAGAAATTTTCAGGCGCAGAGCAGACTCGAATGGGTGTCGCTGATAAATGAAAATCACTGGAAGGGCTTTATTGAGAAGGCTGTGCAAGTCCGAGGGGTTTATGAGTACAAGAGGTTGATGACAGTGATGATTCAGAGGTGGAGGCTTGGCTAGCCACTAAAGAAGCAAGATTGTGTATGATATCTACTCATCAAAAACTGAGCCCGCATTACCGTATTTACTCGATTCTACCGCGCCCTCGATTGTAACGCGCACCCGATTTCCACCGCGAAAAAAAAAAAAAAACGTAAGACATCAATTGCAACGCGCACCCATTTTTCTCGCCGGCCCGCACGATCACACCACTCGAAAAAACTACTCCTTTCGGGAGCGTATTCTATTTAAATATGAGGTACGGGCGAAGCTTGTGCCCATCTGACGTGTAACAGAGCTTTCCGTCACGGTAGTTTTACCGTGGACCGATGTCAGCACGCGAACTTGCTTCGCGCCCTTCTTCTCGACGGTTGTGGTGCCAGGCATGTCGAAGTAAAGAGGCGTCTGATGGGCATTCCCGATTTGCCCAAGCAGGTAGCCGTTGTTGCGCCGCAAGTTTAGGACGAACCTCGGAAAACTGTGAAGCTTTTCATCGTACTCCTCCGCAAAACTTTTCGCATATGCATGTTCCCCTTCGGAGGGAAAAGCCTTTCCTCTAAATAAAGTTAGTTAGCCAGCACCTGCTCGCTTTAAACTGGCTCTGCATTAGACCTTTTTCCAAGACTAATTGCATAGCCCGCACTTGGAGCAGTTCTGTCGTCACGGGCCGCTGTGCCGCTCGCTGCTCAAGCACATACTTGCCGAGCAGCTCTTTAATTTGCGGAAACCGACCCTGCTGTGGTCCACTGAAGCCTTTGCGTGAAGCTTTGCTGTCGAGAATCTTCTGCTTTTGTTTCCGCCGGTCCCGCACGCACGTTTCGGGAACTCCGAACGACCGCGATGCGGCCCGATTTCCGTCCGTTTCTGCACACGCCATAACTTTTCTTTTAAAAGCGGCATCGTGGTGCTATCGAGTTTTTGGAGTCGGCCCTTCCACGCCGTCGATGCTAATGCACTACTAGATGACGAACTCCTCAGCACACGTACGAAGTGCCGCACATGGGAAACACATAGGCAGAAATGGCCGACGCGCCATGCCGACGCACGTAGGGGGCGGCCATTTTGGGTTTGCCGATGGCAATAGATTGACCGTAATTTTTTTGTTCGTACTCGATTCTAACGCGCATGCAATTTATAAACTCGCTTAACCGGAAAAAAGGTGCGCGTTAGATTCGAGTAATTACGGTAAATGAACCAACGGAACGAGGTGGCACCTGCCCACCTGTCATTTCCACGCTTCTTTTTTTTTTGTGCTGCAATTGTGGACTCATGAAAGCAATGATCATTTTGTCCATTGCAGTCAGCGACCTGAAGGCAGAGCTGAAGCGCCGCAACCTGCCCGTGTCGGGGTCCAAGCCGCAGCTCATCGAAAGGTTAAAGCCGTACTCGGACATTGGCTCGGCGGGTACTCAGAGCAGCGGCTCACCCTCGGACCAGCCGGTGTCTTCGGTGGAGGCGACGGACATATCGGACCTCTCCTCCCCGCAGTCACCGTCGCTAGGGCTCTCCCTGGATATGCACGATGGGTGAGTGGGATATCCTATAGCGCATAGTCTATGATGGGTTCCTGTAACTAGAAGTTGAAAAGGTGGGATGTTCGATCAAGGGGTAGAATTGCGAGGTGTGCTTGCTAGATGTGTAATGGATTTACAGTAGTCCTTCACAACTTTTTGAGGTACAGCAGACTCATTAAACGGAACCTGAAGAGACTGAGAAAATGTGCTGTATTCAAAAGGAGTTTTGTTTACTGAGAGGTGAACTGAGTTGCAGCATTCAAGCACCAAACTAATTGTGTGAGAGGTAGCTGTTTCTTTTAAGCAGCAGTTCCATTTTACAGATTTTCGTTTACTGAGAGTCCTCTGTACTCTTCAAATGACCTTTGTATCGAAGTTCCTTGCCTCACAAATCGGTTGTTGCAAAAATTTATCAAATTCCTCAGGAACGAATGCAGTTGCGGTCATTTGTCGCACGCTTCAAGTTCCTTCTCTCGCCCCTACAAGCACGCTGGAAGCTGCACAGGGAGGGACGACATGGAGCAAGAAGTTCCTTAGGCACGCGTCGGGATCTTGAGTGTATGTGACGAAGCCCGATCACTCGCTCCCGTTGTTATTTCTGTGTGCACTAGTGTGGTCACTGCACTATCGTTGTGGTGAAAGAAGCGCATCTGATTGGAATCAGTAGCCGTTAGTAGCAGATAGTACAGAGAGTAACCTGTTGTTTGATGCCAAACGGCAGGTGCTGGCAGTTCCGAAAAATTGACCGCGGGCCTTCGTATGGAAAAAGGGCGCGCGAGAAATTGATAAACCCGGGCTCCACTTTTAAACTCTCATAGCCGTGCATGATGGCAGGATTCGGCCGAGCTGTTTGTAGCAGTGTCTTCTTTCCGCGGGACTTGTTCTCTCACCAAGACCAAGCGTTGGTCCGTGAACACATTCAACAAAAAGTAATGAAGTGCGTTGCAAAGTCAGTAGTGGGAGTCCTGCATTATCAAGTTTCATTTGACTCTAAAAAACTTGTCTTGCGGCAATATTTAGAGGCTTACCTAGCAGTCAGGTGCACAGAAGCAACTTGCTGCTGCGCCTTTTCAGAAACAGTACTTTTTATTAAAAGTTATCTGAGCGACGGACCTGTGCTGGCGAAATTTTTTTCGACCAAAGCAATCACTAGCTGCCAACTTGGTGTGGTCATGCAACTTCGAGTCGCAGATATGAGTAAACTCTTAGGGTGTGAAAGGACTGAGGAGATAGTCCCTAACAAAGCCATAAGTACCTTCGTGATACACTCTAAGCTCATTATGAAAAAATGAATTCATTATAAGCATATATTCATGACACTGTATCTATTTCATAACGCTGTTCTTCATTCACTTTGTTGTGATCTATGTTTGTTATATCCAAGTTTGGGTGTATAAAAAGACCATTAGGCTCGAATGTTTCCTCATTGCATCCTCTGGTCAAGCATATCTTTTTTTACAACAAGATAATGAAGCAGGGCATTTTCATAGGACCCCTAGACATGAAAGTCAACCTAGACAAAGTTGATGACCTTACTCATAACCCCATGTTGTACTGTTTGAGCATAATTCTTCAGTTGCTATCGATTGCTGTACTCGAATATGGCCTCCGCTTTTCGTTGCTGCCGATGCTTTCCGAATGTAATGGACGGAAGGCGCTCCGCAGTGGTTTCTAGATTGCGCGTCTTGTTGAAATGCAGCAACCCGCCATCGGTGGTTCCGATGGAGGTTGACGGAAGTGGAGGAGAGCTGCTGATTGGGCAGCAGGACTCTCTGGCGGTTAGCGCCTCCGAGACGGACCTGTCCGGCTCTGGCATGGAGGAAGACCTGATGAAAATCCACCAGAGGCGAATCGAGGAGCTCCAGCGCGAACTCCAGAGGCAAGTTTTCGTTGTTGTTTTTTTTTTAATATGTGCCCCTGTTATCACAGAACCAGCTCGCCTTCTTTACTCTATTCTAGCACATTCATCTTTGTCTTTTGTCTTTTTTTTTTCTTGTTCTAAAAAAATAAAGTTCTGAATATTCTCCTACGTTAAAGTAAGGCATGTTGTTGGGCTAGCCATAGATGTTAAATGCAATTGAATCCCTTTGTAAGGGACATCCACTGGGGAGAAATTCATGTCTTTTATTGGCAGGGTGCCATGTATGCATTTTCCTGTCAATGCCTATTTTTATGCCAGCTCATAACTTTATTATTAAGCTGGATTGTAGCCAACCCTACAAGCCAGAATAGTTAGACTATGAGATTAGAAATTAGGATAGTTATACTTTGTGCAACTTTCTTTTCGCTTCCGGAAGTCCTACCCCATTCCTAATACACTCCAACCTCGATATAACGAACCCGGATATAACGAACTATCAGTTAAGACAAAGTAAGTCAGAAATAGTCTTACAACAAGTACAGTGTTAGGAACATACCTTTATAACCAATTTTTGTATATTACGGACTTATTTCTATGTAGTATGCAACATTGTTGTGGGGTGTGAGTGTAGTTAAAAGCTGTTATGTCCAACAAGACTGCCTCCACATTGTCATGCTGAAAGGCGTAAGATCCAAACTAACACAACTATGTATGGACAGAGGAACCCTAGATGTCTTTCATTCTAACTCGTGTTTGTTCTCTTACTAGAGTTTTGGCACCTCAAATCTCTACCAGCTTGCTAATATTTTCTTCGGTTGTAGAAATAGCGGTAGCAGTCGCTGTTGTGCCTACCACGGGTCGCCTTTGTTTCTGTTTGATCTAAAAAAAAAAAAAGAAATGCCAACACGGGTGTTCTCGTGACGCAACAGATTTCTCTTCTCTTCCCCGACAGGTCCCAGCTTAGGTTGCAGCAGCAGCAACAGCAGCAGGTGTCGGCGCCGTACAGCCTCAAGAGTGCCACGCCACCCATCACCACTTTCACGCTCACCCTCTCGCCGTCGGGCCAGGCCGTGGTGGCGTCGCAGCCGCAGACCACCAGCCTCCTGACATCGGCCGCTGTAGCAAGGTCGGTCTCAACCGCCCGTGCGTCTTGTGATGGAGCATAAGAAGAAACTCTTGTTAAAAATAGAAAACAATCTCAAACCTTGATATAACCAAATATCGGTTATGGCAAAGTAAACGAAAAAGTGTCTTGCAACAAATACGGTGTTAGGAATATATCCTTATATTGAATTTTCGGATATAACAAGTTTACTTTCATTTAAAATTCAACAATATAATGAGTTGTGAGTGTAGTTGGATTCGTATTTGGGACTTTAAGCGCTCACAACAATAAGTGGGTCAAAGTAAGCACATGTGACTTGCACCAGTTAAGAGTGTTGAAACGTTGAAAAGAGCTCTGTCTGAAAGAAATAAACTGATCTAGGATAGAAAACTGGGCTATTTAGTGTGGATTTGTAGTTAGGACTGTGCAGGGCTCAAAGAAAAAGAAAACCAAAATGGACAAGAAGCGTACACGACATGCGCACGCACGTAATGTCCACTTTTTCATCCTTTGTCTTTTTTTTTGTGAGCGATCCGACCGAGATTTCGGCTTTGCATTTAACGAAGAGCTTCGGTGGGTTAAATGTTTCGGTATGCTCAACATTACGGTATACTACCAGGAGACCATACGCTCCGACTTTACGCGCAGTACAGTAGAGGGCTCAAGCAAGTTCGCTGTTCCGGTATGCTTTATGGCGTCTGCGAAATGGCAGGTCAGCAAATGCTAGGTAGCAGCTTCTTCTGACGCCGTGTCTGAAGATTGTAGACGCACTTTCTTCTTTTGTTTGGGTGGTGGTCTTGAAGAAAAAGAAAAATGGAATTTATAAAGAGAAATAAACATGACACTCTCACGGCAGTTTCAATTTACAGCAGCAGCAGAGTGACATACGCTATGCCACTCGTCGGGTTCAGTTTTGTACTGCCGAGAAAACACTTGTTACATCCACGTGGTTGTATTACCGTGCAGTTAAACCTGCTTATAGTCAACTTCCATATAATGAAGTTCTTCTATTTCATTTCATTTCATTTATTTACTCTCAAGGCACTGGGCATTACAGAGAGGATATAGTCAAGAGTCCGACGGAATCCCGTCTGGTTGGGGACAAACAAGGCTCCCGTGTGGGGAGCCGAAACGTCTTTTTTAAGTTTTGTGTGTTTCACCTTGGTCGGCGTTTTTGTTATTTTGCATTACAGAGAGGAGTGGGACAACAAATATCAATAAGAAGTAAAACAAAACAACAAATTCTCTGCTGTTGCTCCATAGAAGCGCATGTATTTGTGACCTCTGTGTAACAAAGTGACAGCGGGAGGCAACCTCGATAGAACGAATTTTCCTTACGCTCAATCTAGGAATTTCGCCCCGTATTTTGGCAATTCGGTAAGAGCACGCATCTACCACAGGGTGCTCTAGGTGAGAGCGAGCGCTACAGGGCGGGACGTGCTCACACCTTAAGGAGCTTCGCCCTTGAAAAAAAAAAAAAAGAGGCCTGTACTGCCTCGCTTCACTGTCCCGGAAACTCGTGTTTATGCCTCTGTAACTCGCTAATCCACTATTATTAAGAACTTCACGAATGAAGTAATACTCCCTATTTTTGAATAGCGGTCGAGAGAGAGCAAAGAAGTCTGTCCTGGTTCTTTCGATAGCTTCCCGTGCTCAAATCATAGCAGGCTCTTTTGGACTTCGAAGCTCATTTTAACTCTTTGAGGTGCCTGGTACAAATCTGTGTATGCTAGTTTTTTTTTTTTTTGCTAATTGGGCCAAGTACTGGCTAAGGAAGAGCTAGATCTGTTGGGATTAGGATTAATATGTCCTCCTGTGTAATTGTCGCGTCTTAATTTAACTTTGTTGTTTTGCTGTGCATCCACTCTGTGCTGACAGCGCTGCCGTGTTTCATGAAGCGTTCGATGCGGCAATAGTGTCATGGTAAAAGTGGCCTCTTTGGCATTGTGAGATTGTACTTTAATAATTCGCGAAAAATGGTTTTGCTTTTTAGTCTGCTTTTAAGTTAAGCTCAACTGAAAGGCTAAAGCCGCTAAGTGGCGTGAGAGTTGTTTAGCGGCAGAAAAATTCGAAATAGACAACTCTCAGGTTTTTGGCATCTCCTGTGCTTTTGCGATAAATACATGGCTATTTTCGGCTCCGTAAGCACGCGCTTGGACAGGTGCGTCTGAAATTAAGGGTCCATGAAAGAGCTTTATATTTAGGTCTTGCCAGGCAGAAGAGGGGGGCGCAACTGCGAGCTGAAAAATTAACCTCAGCGACAGTTTTGTGCAATCGGAGCCTGACAAGTGGTCGACCTTCTTCTTGTGCACGGGACGAAATAGTTAGCTGCTCGGCTGCTGTCACATGCGCACACTGGCGTACTTCCAAACTGTTCAAGTTCTTGACGGTAACGGAGACGTAGGTGATGCCAGATTTTTCGCAGAAATAGCTGCGCAGACGGACTTTGGTTTCGAAGCAGCAGATTTAAGCATCTTTTCTTGAAACAAACGAAAAAAATTAAAAAGACGGAGAGCAGTCTTTGTCTCTTAAGAGAGCTACTTAAAAGGTCAGTAGCTAGAATGGCAGTGTTGACAGTGCAAACTTCTTTTGGGAACTCTTCCTTAGTCTCTCATTTAGTGTTTGCCTTCACACAGGCAATGGGAGAATAGTAAATTTCAGGTTTGCAGTGAATGGTGATTTGGTTGAATGATTTCGAATGCTAACGAAAATATGTTGAATGGAACTTCTGCTTTAACGGAACAGCTGCATGTGATGCGATCAGTTTTCTACTTGCATTCTGCACCCTTGTTCATCTCTCAGTGAGTGGAACTTTAAATGGAACACATTTTCCCGGTCCCTTCTGGTATTTTTAAGAATTAAAGTAGGCGTGTGTCAATACATTTTCGGTTCGAAGTGAAGTATAAGCTAAAGTAGCAAGAGTTGAGTAGAAAAAGGGTGCAAGTTATGAGAAATGAAATTTACTGCCCTTAGCTCATATAAGTCCGAATCACAAGTTTTTAAACTTTAGGAAAGTAATTAATGGAGCTGAAGGTAATACATGCACTTAACCTTTGAAGTGCACCTTTGCAGCCGTACGAATTTTCTATGGATAGGTGGTTTTAACGGCGTAACACTAATGCTGCTTCGAAAGCACACTGATGTGCAGTCAATACACATTAATTGATTCATTAAAAGTACTTCAGAATTTCGAATAATATAAATTTCTGTCGAAGCGAATTCAAATACTCTAATATTCATTCGAATGTTTGAAGTGCACGGGTGTTCACTCGACGCCTGCTTCAGATCAGCATGTCGAAAGGACAATAGCAACTGTTGTCTTACGCTTACGAAAGCTTTTTTATTAGTAAATGCAGTGTGGATGCTTTGGAATGTTAACGTGCTGTTGAGGCCGGATTTCACATTTATGAAACTTTTTGTTGGGGTATGCCTTTCTTGAATGATAGCTGTAGCAGTTATGGGAATGTTATGGATCGACAGATAACAAAATATACGTACCATGGACATTTGGAACACAAACAGCCATTGCTGACATGCTTTTTTTGTTTGTTCGCCTTTTTGCAGCACTGGTGCTGGCATGGTTGCCACGCAGACTACGGTTGCTGACACTAAGTTGCTGCAGCGTCAGCTGCTGCAACAGCATCTTCAGAACAAGATTCAGCAGCAACAGCAGCAGCTAGCGCAGCAGCAGCAGCAGCAACTACAGAACCACCAGCAACCTCATCAACAGAGTAAGCACTTTTAACAAACTTTTGTAACGGTCAACTTACGTTTGCTGGCAGGGTTTAGACGCGAAGCACCTTATAAGCGAGCTTGATCCGGTGGCGTCCGCACTCCACTGGTGGTGGTAGTGGTTACAATGAAGAGGAAAAAGGCACCTAATTTCTGTCTGCCTTCAGGTGACACGGCGCAGTGCCTTATAGGGGTGGGGGGAAGGAGGGATAAAAAGAATAGAAGGAAAATAGATGGAGAAGAAGCCAGCCAAGCGACAGAAAAAATAAGGAGATAGGAAAGTGGGGATCCGGTCGGAGCAGTCCAAGGGCGGGGCGCCACAGTGCGAGAGCTGCACGGCTTCAGGAGACCGCGGAGGGCGAACCGTCGGCGGGAGCTATGCTGAAGTCGGAGATCGCGAGGGCACAACCGCCCAGCTTGAAATTCTGCGAGCGAATCTCCCACTCCACTGCCCATTTGCGTGCCCTCGCCTACTTCCCCCCCTCCTCTCCCACCTTGCAATGCTGACACAGGGCTTGCGAGTTTCTTGATCGAAAAAAAACGACTGCTTGCACTGCACAATCGTTCTTTGCCCCCACCACCACCCTCTGTATATATAGGCACTGGATCGTGACCTCCAAGGTAGGGCATGTGGAAGATTTCTTCTGTGCATTGTCGAACAATAATAAATCACAGCGTGCGCATTAACTAAAAGCAGACTGTGGTTCTCTGTGTCCGATCGGAGTCTCATCGCCCATTAGTAGCAGTTGGCATGTTCCAGTAGGAAGCATTGGTTCATCACCGCGTGCTTTCCACCTCCCCAGGTTTCTTTTCCGTGCAGTGATGAGTGCCACTGTCGACGCCGCTGCCAGTGTGAGCGTTGACAGCCGCTGCTTCACATCTACGCGTGGTTTTCTTTCGCGGGAAATGGCAGTGCTTCTATTCAATAATGCTTGCTGCGATCTATCTCATCATGTTTTTATTGTGTCTGTGAGCTGCCGTAATGTTCTGTGGCATGAACAAGACAGGGAAGTCTTCAGGGGCAGTTCACATGCACTTTATTTCTTTATGATGGGTCAACTCTGTGACTGCCATCTTGGAATTTCCGTGCGGTTCCGTGAAAGACCCCCCTCCCCCTCTCTGTTTAGCCGGGAAATCGGACTTGCTGAGGTAACTTTTTTAGGGACATAGTTGATTGGCATCCGAGCCCTTTAAATGCTTCAATTGGTACAGCATGTCTTGTTGTATTGTGTGCGAACTATGGCACCACCTCGACCCGCTGTGTGACAATCCTATTCTTTTCTTTCGTTTCTTCGCCGCACCTGCCTCGGTCGACGAGTGGCTAGGGCACTCTGCTGCTAATCCGAAGCACGCGGGTTCGATCTCTGCCGTGGCGGTCGCATTTCTATGTAGGCAAAGTGGTAGAGGCCCGCCCACAGTGCGATGTCACTGCATGTTAAAAGAACACCTGATGGTCGAAATTTCTCGAGCCCTTCTCTACGGCATCCCTCATAAGCATACTGTGGTTTCGGGATGTTAAGCCGCCCATATTATTATTATTATATTTTGTTTCTTCGTTTCATTGCAGATTGTGTAAGCAGTTCGGGTCTGGCCACTAGCCTCGCGTCATCGTCACCGACGTCTGCGGCCGTCAAGGCTTCGCTGGCCAACTTTCTTCAGCAGCAACAGCAGCAGCAACAGCAGCAGCAACAGCAGCAGCAAAGCCTGGCAGCTGCGCTGGTGCTCACTAGCGACGCCAACAACAACCATCAGTTGATCGGCGAGCAGCAGCGGAGTGGGAGTGGAGCGCAAGCCATGGCATACAGCCCGGCAAAGCATGCGACTACAAAGACACCCAATGGCCTCCAGTCTCGGTAAGTGCACTCTTTTATTCATTTTCTCTTTTTTTTTTTTGTGGAGACTGACTTTGTACTTTCCACAAAAGCTCTAGAAACGCCTAGGTCTACAATGTGTGTGTATATATATAAATTAGAAGGGTACAGGCACTCTCCTGTAAAGTTGTTTTTGCCGCCTGGCGCATGTGTCTCGCGTGGAAGCCGTATTTTGGGGTCACGGCTATTGAGCAATAGGTGGCCTTGTGTACGCCAGCGGTGATCACTGCTATTATCATCATCATGGTTGGTAGAGTGGTAGCGCCAACGGTGACCCCTGGCGGAAGGGAAGCCTTGGTGGCGGGCGAGAGTTGAGCGAGTCTCTTCTGCTCGTGGCGGTTGCCGCGAATGGTTGTTTCTAGCGCAAGTCCCCGGTGCGCGGCACCGCGGGCTGCGCGTCGGGGGGCCCTCGTGGTAAGTCAAGCATTGGCGACGCCGCCTTGGGTGTGTTATTGTGTTTGTCATGTTATTGTGTGTTTGTCGTGTTATTGTGTTTGTCATGGAGTGTACGGTAATATTGTGTACGGAGGTCCTAGCGTGTTGATAATGATTGATGTATCGATTCGGCGGACGATATCGTTGTTATAAATTAGTGAAATAAATGTGTGTGTTGTTTGGTTTGTCCCGACCGCATCTGCTGTGTCCGTTCACTCCAAGAGCGTGGCGTGGCGCTCGCCAACGAGACCCCACAATATATTTATATATTATAATACACAGATGTGTGTTGAACAGCTTCAAGGTTTTGTTTTGTGACCGATAGTGTGAATATTGTACGATTCCGGCATAGAGTGCATGTAGTGATGTAAGAGAACTGGCGAGTAGTGTTACGCAGTCAAATCCATTTACACTCATACCTCGATATAATGAACCCGGATATAACAATGTTAAGGATGGTTTTTTTGCAGATACAGTGTTAAAAATATACGTTTATAATGACTGTTCAATTGTAACGAAAGATTTTCATGGCAGCTCCGATTTTGTTATAACAAGGCTTGGGGTTGTATATCAAACCCACCTGCAACGTATTGTGTATGTCGAACTGTTGTAAAGTCTCCCTTGATGTATTTCAAACATAATTTTGTGGTTGCCTTTAAATTCAGTGTACTGGGGTGTTGTGCATAACTTGAAACAAAGACTTGAAGATTTGAAGTAATGAGAAGTCATCAAGACTTCAACTTTGATACTTTTCTTTGTCACTGCAGCAAGTGCAGCTGTGTGAGAGTCAAGTAAATTAGTGTCATGCGTCGTGAAACTACATTGTGGCTGACGTGACGTTACTATGGCGCAGTGACCCAGTGAAGTATTCATAAAAATGGTGCCCTCGCATGACGCCTTAACTGATTGTCACTGTATAGTGTGGAGCAGAGGGGTTCGGTGCAGCAAAATGTGTTTTAATCCTCCATTATTTGCCAATTTCTTATTCCCGTATTTCAAATGAATCGAACAACTTCCCAGAACTGTGCTTTCTCTGGCTTCATCGTCAATTGGCTTAGTATGTTCAAGATGTTTGACATAATAGAAGTGGTGAACTGTAGTATTGGCAGGTCTACTCGTTATTTCTTTGTTATATTTGAAACGCATATTTCTAGCTCTTTCTTGCTAGATCCATGGAGAGATCTATAAGGGTATGCACATACACGGATCCAGACAAATACGCATACGTTCCCTCAATTGTCGTGACAAAAAAAATCACAGCATATCCACGGACTGAATGAAGATCAGTAGCGCGACGCTTCGGAGGATTTTATCGGTAAGCCGTGAATCGTCTGTCTGTCTGTCTGCACCTGCTGAGCGAGTCGTCAAACTATGCGGTTACGAACAAGCTAGGAGGGACAAACCCACGGCTTTAGGAGCTTTGCCTTAACAAAAAAAAGGAGGGAGAGGGGGGGGGGGGGGATTTGCTTCTTGCAAGGGTGCGTGCATTGCATGTGTAACTGTTGACAGAATGGTGACTCTGTGATCAGTTCTGATGCTTTTTTTTTGTTTTTGCTTTTTTTCTCATTGTTATTGCTTAAATATCATGCATCAGAAGTGTGATACTTTTTTTCATTACATTATTCTTTTTGCAGTGCTCACCCACAATACGATCTTTAAACCCTGACATACTTTTTATGACATGCTTAGCATCAAACTGTTCTCACTATTTCATTTTGCCACTTGTTCAGGTCCCTGCAGCAGGCAGCGAGCTTTCCCTCGCTCCTGTCACCCAAGACGGCTTCGCTGCCCGAGCCGTTCATCCTGACCAAACAGCCACCGGACTACGATGAGGCGACCAAGCATCTCAACAAGACAAGGCAGACGCAGCAGGTACGGCCCATAAATGTGTTTGCTCTGCTGTTCCCTGTCATCGTGGGTGGTGGTGATTGCATCATTGTTGAATGATTTTCTAGTGGTTAGTCAGCTTTACTTGCTCAAAAAAAATTGGATTTGTTGCACCTGTGCAGTCCGATTGGTAATCCCTATGAGCTTGCACAAGAAAGAAAAGAAATAGCCCTTGGTTAGTCAAAATGACACTTTATGTCCCCTTATGTAAGTCGACAGCGGTGTACTGAGGCGTTGTACTGAGATGTATTGAGGTGGTGTACTGAGATTTACTGAGGTGGTGTAGAGAGGTTACCGAGCGTCCAACAGATGTTCACATTCTTGTCGCCACTATAGGCATATCCCACTTTCTTTAGGCGCATAATACAGGGGCCGTCAGTCTCCATTACGAATGCAGGGAATCAGTTGCAGTGCCTTCATAAAGTTTCGAATGTGCCTTTCGTTTCGAGTGAGCACGTTCCCTCTTTTATAGATGCTACCACTCAACAACTTGGCACCTGCAACCTCGAAGCAGTACCGCCCACGTTCGATCAAGAGCAAGGACGTCGATGACGTGCTCGAGATTCTCATCAAGAATGGAGGCAAGTCGTGCTCCCTGTCAATTCTTTGTATCGTGTTCAATCAACCATTGTGATAGTTCTTACCACGTTGAATGTCCAAAGCAAAAAAAAGGTTTCTGTCGAGGCAGTACGGCAGCGCACATATCGAGCCTACATATAGCAAATTATTGTGCGTATCAAGCAGTTAAGAAATATTTTTGAGTATGTGCATAAGACAAAATATTTTATTTATTTACTTACATGTACATATAGCACTTTGCAATCTGCTTCATGTTTGATGTATCGGTGTTTGATATCTTGGTTCAACCCATGCATGGCCTGAAAGCTCTCCCTTGAAGCATGAAGTCTCGTGAAGCATGATGGAATTTCATGATGTGTTGTGAACATACTTGCCTTCATGGCATTCTGTCTCTGAAGCCACTCCTGTGGGCTGGTTAATTTCCATAATGTTTTAGTTGGTGGCAGCAGTTGTGCCAACCGTTGCATTGTTGTAATATGACAACATATTCTGGCAAAGTTTTTTTTTTTTTTCTGGGTTCTCTAGTGTTAATATGCAATGGCTGAATAATTTGAATGCCTGCAGGCTTCAGTTAATTCAGCAGCGAAATTCTCGAATCGAGTCTTACATAGTCTACAGGTGGCCAAAGCATTGGCTACTTGTTGGCCAGCCACGATTCTTTGTTTCCGCGATTTCGCGAAGTCGTTAACAACTTCATAGAGAAAGGCAAATTTCACGCATGTTTCACTACAAAGCTGCCCAATTAACAAATCATTTTAACAAACTTGCAGAGTTGCCCCCGAGCGCTGCTCAAGAGCCACCAACACCCACAACACCGGGCACACCCATTACCGACATGAGCGGACTGCTGGCATGCACGCCGCCTTCGTTTCCGACACCGCCGCCTTCGTCGGAAGGGACAAACACGACACAGGGCGAACGGAACTCGCCCTCCCTTGCGTTGTCTGGCGACGGCGAGACACCGCCTCCGTCGGCATCCCTGGACTTCGACTTCCACCTGGACCTGGACGACTTCGAAGGCATGGACCTCGGCATGCTGACCGACAGCGCACCGGCCAAGAACCAGGTTTCGCGAAACCACTACGCTGACGGCGGCGCAGACCTCTCGGACCCGGCACTGAGTATGGAGATCGAACTGTCCGACTGGCTGGATGTCATGATGCCCCAGACGACGACGTCTTCGACTTCAGCCCTACCCAGCAGCCAAGTGTCCTCTTCCTCCGCGACTCCGAGCACGACAGTGCTGTCGTCTTCGGTTGCGGCCCCGAACTCGACGCAGCACGACCCACTGCTGTCGACAAACGCTTCTGTAGACGTTCAGGACCCATTTGACCTGTTCACAGTGAACGACGCAGACTTCCGGGCGTGGGACGACTTTCGGACTAATTGGGACAGCGCGGACTTCATCGCCTGACTGCCACGTGGACTGTATGAGGCAGTTTGAAACGCAGAAATGGCCGAAGGGTGCCCTACTAACACGGATTGCGAGACAGAGCCGCTGTGCCAGTGATGACTCTTGTCGGTGAACTGCCCTGCCACCGTGGAACACTAGTGCTTTCACTGTCGGTAATGAAAGAGACAGAGACCAAACTTTTTTTCCCACTTGTAACAGCGAAATACTAGTTGATAAGGCCGTCTCAGCATCACGGACCAAACACAACAAACTGAAACAACACAAAATGACTGTGTGCCAAGATAAAGTGCCGACCGCTTTTTCCGAAATTTTTTTTTCCTCATTCGTTTGATTTTCCTCGGCCACAAGATATCTTGTCACTTTCCCAGACGTGAGACTCATGTCACGTTTTGTGTTGTCGTTCATCTCGCGGTGCAAGAAAATGCTCACACCAAAACACAAGACAATACACACAAGAAATCGGAAACACCTGACAGTGTTTTGCAAATGCCCAGCCTTTTCGAAGAACGGCTGGAATGCAACGCACATTCGGGCCGCGGTGCTAAGATTAAAAAAATGTAGCATGGGCCCCGTCAGGCACTGCATGTCGCCACTATTCACTTGGACACGACGCAAGTACAAATAGTACCTCTACTATTTCGCGTCAGTGACCGACGATGGTACAACCGACAATGGTACAATCATCGCTCATATGTCGTCTCTTCCAGCCCTTCTTCATACCACACAAAGCTCACAACGGTAATGAACACTCGCTTTAACATCACAGCTGTCTATCGCAAACGTCGCGCTGACCATTGCATTCTGTTGTCGCGTACGGTCGAACCTTTCTACTACACATCCATGCCCGACGTAAGCCTTCCACCTTTGCATTTCCTGCGTATCTGATGTTTTCATGTAGGCGTATGCACCAGTGACGGCGAAATATGTACGATTTGTGATCGGATTTGTAAGAAAAGGAAGAGCGATACCTTTGACGATCTAACAAAGGATCTTCTGCAGATCGACGGCTTGTTGGTGGATGGTCGCGTCGAGATTTGACGTGCGAACACTGATACTGTGAAAGCTTCGTTTCACCGCTCCAAGAGCAACGTCGCAACGGGATCGGCACGTTGGCCTGTCGGTCGTCGAGTCTGAAAAACCGAACCGATGGCCAAAACACGGTTGTGAATCCAGAATGTATGATGAAGTTGCCTTTGTCGAGTTTTTCTAACATTCTCACTACACCAGAGTTCATTTTGTTTCACTGTAACCGATATTGTCTCGGGACTGTCACGTTTAGTTTTGTTATCAAGGTAGAGTACTCTGTGAACTTTAAGCAGCCAACTTCGGTTTATATTCTAATCGTTACTCATGTTCAACGATTTGTTACATTCATGTTCGTTATTGAGAGGTTCAACTGTAGCCGTATATTTTTTGTTTATTTTTTTTCGATAAGGGATCAAAACGACTTGCTTCTGCAACAAACCATTTCTATAATACAAGAGAGGCGCGAGATACATATCTCGCAGACTTTCAGAGGCGGTGCAGCCATGCCACATCAGAGAAAAGTCGGTTAACACGCTTCGTTCCTGGCTTTAATAAAGCGAAGTGGCATGGCAAGCGACGCGAAGTTGACGACGACCGGACGAAACGGACGCACGAGTTCTCGTCGGGAGAACCACATTCCAAGCGTCGTTTTCGTCGACACGAGAAGCGGAGACAGAGGAAAAAAAGCTGCTAAATCAAACGACGCCATCTCGGAAACTTTAATCGTGAAAGTCGTGAGGTGCAAAGTAAAAAAGACATTGACCACGTTATATGCCCGGAGTTGCGTGGGCCACAAAGCCGTTCGGTCTCGAGCCCAACTACAATGTTTTTTAATGTCTTGAAGTACTTTGGGAATGCGGGAATATTCTCACTAGATAACTACCGCAACGATGTTTATGAAATGGCATTGTTGAAAGAAAAAAATTTCCTTGCCTTTGCGAGCAATGTAAATTGGAAGTGCGTTGAATTTGTAGCATTGGCAATAGTGGAAAATTTATAGCATGTATGCCATATCGCACGTAAATCTGTGGCATCGGGTGAAATTGTCTGATGGTACTAATTACGTGTTTTTCAGCACCATCTGCTTTGAATGGACGATGTTCTGCCCTCTTTCATTGATCGACAACTTGATTTCGTCATGGAACTTGCATGGCATAAAGTATACGGAAATCTTTGCAAAATTTGCGGATGTCAATTGCTAAAAATTTTTTTCAACGCCATGAAATTTTTGCTGAATGGTGCAGCAGTTGTTTAGCGGGAGTGAGCTTGCATATGCCGCGCAGTGTTTGAGAATGAAATCTATGTTGGGCTCAAAGCGATCCCCCCCCCATGTACGGATAGCCAGGCCAGAACAGAGGCGTACACTCAATTTATTGTCCTCAAACCTTCGTTGTGTTTTTCTACACATGTGTGCGTGTGCCTGTGTGTGTGTGTGTGTGCATGTTATTACCAAGGTTGTTATCTTTTTGTACATAATTTAGGCGAGGTGCAAATTATCGACAAACCACATTGCGACTCAGAAAAAAGAATACACAGTGGGTCTATCTGCCATCTACCATGTCAAAAAAGCCAAACTCAAACATCTCGGTACATGAGATGTGCGGAATTTGAGATTCTTGCATTGGAACGAGATTTCCTTTTAGTAGTATCGAAAACCTGGTGCAGAGCAAATGTTGCGCAGCGAGTGATGTGCAATTCGATTGAAAGCTTTTAACACCTTGTATAGAAACAAATTCAGACAGTGCCTTTTTGCCTAGAATGCGGTCGTGTAGCATACGTGCTCATGTTTTGACGTCCTGTCGTCGCGGTTGAAAAAGTTGACAACATCTTTCGAGGTAGCGTTCCTATGCGGTTTGAGTTTGTAACTTTCTTGTCTCGCATCTATCTGTCGAATTGCCCAAGCCTCACCTGTATAGGCGCTCGAGACGTTTTTTTTTTTGTTTGTTTTTCTTTGCTGCTGCTCTCAGGCTTTTTGTCGCACGTGCTGGTAACACTAACCCAAGCTGGTTTCTGTGCTTTTCTTTTTTTTTATTAGTTGCAAAAACCAGCTTGCTTTGGGTGACGGAAGCTATTTAGGTGAACAGCGCAAGCAATACCACATCCCCCCCCCCCCCAACCATTTTCCTTTTGTTTTGTTTTTCAAAAATGTACATAATATATTAAGCGAGGGCCCAAGTCTTCTTGGTGTTGGTGCCCTCGTTGGTGTAGTGTGATCCGAGAAATAAACTATAAATGAATACATGCATATCTCAATGTTTTCTGCATTGTCAATCGATTCTGTATACACTGCAATGCTTGAGCATGTGACCAGTTAAACACATAAAAAGATTTTCTAAGCAAGCAACAGAGGCCAGACAAATGGAACTTCTTATCTCAGTTAAGACACATTTCCTGAGGAGGATTTAAAGGCCATTTGCCAGAAAATTGTGGTTTCAGTTAGGATTGCCTTCTGATCAAGCTGGCCTTAAAGGCCAGCTTGATCTTTTATTTTTTATTTCATTTATTTTTTTATTTATTACATACTACAGTCCGTAGACCAAGCAGGAGGGCACAAAAAGGGAGCGTAATATTGGTCTCAGTTTCACACATTAAAGTGTGTCCGAAAGTATTTAGGCCAAAAGGGGTTAGATAAAAGCTTTGGCTGTCGCTGGTTATGTACTCTGTGGAGACCTCAAAAGCAGACTGCATCGTAATTTGTGTTGCACTTATGCCTCAGGTAGGCCTTAAAGGCCTGCTTCAACTGAATATTGATTGGTTTTGCAGGCAATTATTCAGTTGCGTGCACAGAGGTAGAATAAAACAGGTGGCCAAACGAGCGCCGTCAGAGTGTGACCGAACTGCTAGAGTTGCTCTCGGTCGCCGCTAGGTTCTCATCGAGCTTATAAGTTGTTGGTGGCCGGTTCCAGCCGGTTCGCACCAACACTTGCGTTTGAGCCGCATTCGTACCAGTATTCGTATGCGTATTCATATCAGGCTTCAAACATGCTTACTTTCACAGTGAGGCGTTAGTCACCGTAAGCTTCTCACAACCAGTTATGAAATGAAACAACAAAGAAGGAATGAACAATGTGTAAAGTCAAACTGCATGCCAGCGCGAATTCGCCCAATGATGTGACAGCAACTCTTCAATTCAACTCAAGTCCTCTCATATGTAGTACACTACACCGTGAAGCTCTTTCTGATAAGTCTAAGATGTAAAAAATTTAGTTTAAATGCTCGCGTACATTCAAATGTACAATAAAATGAGCCAGAGTGGAGAAAACAGCCCAGGATAACCCAACTACCATCTTGTGGAAAAACTGCAACAACTCGAGCAACTTCGTGACTCGCATTGCATTGGCAAAGCAGCACTTTTGGCCACCTGCCTATTCTATCACCGTGGTTGTGTGTAAAATATGTAATTGTAGTTTTCTCGAAATATATTTAAAAGAATGGAAGCCTTAAAGGGGGGGAGGCATTTAGAGCAAAGTTTTGGTTGCATTTGGTCATGTATTCTGTGTAGGCCTTGAAAGGTTCATGCAACAAAATTACGGGTGCATTTGCAGATCTTACAAAGCAGGCCTTAATGACCACATTAGTGTATTATAAGGCTTTGAATGCCAACTTCAGCTATAAAAGTGGCTGCAGTTGCAAACACCGTCATCTTCCAAAAGGGGCCTTGAAGGCCAAGTGTGCAGCCCGAAGACCAGGATAGATTTGGCAATGGTCGTTACAACACCTATGCTTCCTTCAAAGCCAGAAGAACCAAGCTTTAGATTAATCTATTCACTGAAGACCATTGCCTTGCTGTGGACACAATACTGACCATAGCAAAGGTTATTGTGTAGTTGTGTAGTAACTATATTTCATATGAATCAAATAAATTCTTAAGCCACTTTTCGTCCGAGGTTTCTAATGTTCAAATTAAAAACTTACTAAACATTTCGGGACCGAAATATTGGATCAGCTTTTAGTTTTTGATTATAACATTAGAAACATGGGACTAAAAGTGGCTGGAGAATTCCTTTTATTCGTATGAATTTTTACCCAACCGCATAGATGTCAGATATGTCCACCTTTATAACTATATTTCACACAACAAGTCTTTCTTCAGTTTCGAAGATCTTTATTTGACTTGTGCAGATGATTTCTCATGACATAAACTCCTCAAGGGTTGACAAAAGTACAAGACAGTTGCACTGTTATCAAGTGGTAGCTTGTGACAAAAGCATTAAGGTCATCAATACATATTATGATCAAAGCACTACATATTATAATTGAGCTTATAATTAAAACTGAATTTTCCATACAGGGTTTAATGTTAAGTTGCCTAAAACGAGAACTGCATGAACGTATAAGACGAGCGTAGAGGTGTTGTTCACAAATGAATTGAAACATGAATTATCCTCCGAGGTAGTGAAATCATCCCTGCAGTTATCTGTGTGAAAAGCAGTCCCGAGGTAACTTCAGTCGGTGTAGGAAAAATGATTACGACAATTTCATGACTACAGCGCATGAGCAACTTGTCAGCTGCTACCTCAGATGAAAATAGGAATATCGACTTCTGGTGTTTTACATGTTATAACCACAATGTGATTAGGATGCACGCAGTAGTGGAGTGCTCCGAAAATTTCGACCACCAGTGGCTCTGCACCTAAATGTTGTTCTTGTAGAAGTGGTTCAATACAGGCTTCCGACATTTTGCCTCTATTAAAATGCAACCACCGCGAGCGAACCCACAGCTCTGTCGTATGCAGCCAAGCACCCTAAGCTGTAAAGAAAACTTCAATGAACTGTCCACTAAGGTCAAATCCCGAATACAGATGCGAAAGCAGCACGACTACGCGAGTAGCGACTCTAACGACCTTGTTCAAGCGGTTCAATTTTTTTCTTTCATTCTAGAAAGAATATTCTTGAACGAGGCTCGGGCATGAAAATGGTGATAAGTATTGGCAGTCCCGGAGCACGTTTGGTAAGTACAGAGCCATTTTGAAAATGAAAGTCTGGCATTGTCTACTCCACTTACAAGTTGAACATTTCCACATGTATTGCCCGTAAACTGCAGAAAAAGTGCAGCCTTAAGTTACGAGATACAGCAGCTTGACATTTCACAACACCCACTGATGAAGATTCACAGTGCAAGCTCTTGTCAAGCCTCGGAGTGGGCATGTGGTTCCCTCTCCATGACCTTCCAGAATGCTCGCTAGGGCCTAGCAACCAATGACTTCCAAGATTTTTGGCACATGTGAATAATGATCTGCTTTCATTTTATTTAGTGCCACAAAGGAGTGTGCTGTCGAGAAATTTTCTTTTTTGACTGTGTTGGTTCTTGCAGATGAGCAAATGGTGGGACGTCTTCGATTTAGGTATGCTGTGCTGACTTTGCTTAGTTGTCGCTGTTGATTTAAGTCACTGACTAACAAAAACACACAGGACTCAACATGCTTTAATAACTACAGTGACAACCTTTATGCCTTTGCAACAGACTGAGCCTTCTTGCGAGCTTTTTATGAAACTCGATCGGAAGTAACAACTGTGGGCATTGTACACTGGTCGTAAATTCGCATTGGTCACATTCGCACATGGTTGCAAATTAGCATTGGTTGAGAAAGACACCAAGTCGAGAAAGAGTTTGACAGATGATAAGTGAGTTGGTACGCTTAAAAACTGTGCCACAGAAGCATGAGCACAACACACCGCTCCACACTTCGAACGTGCAAGGTCATAGCTGATTTCACTGATGATTGCTCATTGCAGTAAAATTTGGCTTTTGACAGGCAGAGCCCTGCCAATTGAGAACTTCCAAAATTGTGAATGGTTATGGAATGTTTGCCTAAGGTATATTGCATTGCGGTGCAAGACAATCTTGCATGGTACGTTGTCCAGAAACAGCTATTTATGGTGATCTCGTATAAATTCAGCGGCACGTATTACTTGTGTTAAAATCGACAGATGCTAGGTAAGTGACAAAGTTAGCTTGCATTCATACTGTCACTTAGAAACACACATCTAATCATCTGAACTATGCAAACCCACTCGGTCTTACGCGACTGTCCCTTTGTAGTGTACCCTGTCCTCGGAAAGCTGTGCTACAAGGAGTTCAAACGTGCATACACGTGACAGAATGCAACGTTCCGCTTGCTCATACACCGCTTGGCACCCATTCGACTATTATTAGAGGTTTAGTGCATGCAGTTGAAGGAATACCTAGGACAAAAGATGTAGTACTGGTAGTGACACCTTGTGGCAGTTTCATCAACTGTTGAAACATCGCAAATGTTTTACTTTAGGTTGACTCTATTCCCGATTGGCCGAGTCATGTCGTACCCTAGCCTGTCCATATTCTATTGCAGCATACAGAATGCCGACACCATAATCACAACGGCTACTCTGCTGACCGCAACGCCTTGCGACACTTCATGCAGTCGCGAAACGCCACAGGTACTTTTCGACTGATGCCATTCTTTTCCAAACAATTCGTACAGTGCTCCAGTTTACAGAATACTAGGACACTTTGTGGCGGTTCATGAAGTCGCAAAGAAACGCAAAGGATTCCCACGTTCTCTTTAGAAATTTTCATATGTGTAATCTAGGTCGTATGCGCAAAGCCCTAAAATGATAATCTTCGTGTTTATGGGCACCTGTTTATGCAAAAGTCGTCTAGTGAGGGTGCACTGCCATACTTTCAACATGGGCTTATACACATTTTACCGTTCTACATGTATACCCAGTGTTTTACAAAAATCTCTCATGATCACTTAGTGATTTTTTTTGTCACCAAACACAGCGATATTTTTTTCAAAAAAAGGAAATTAAGCATCAGTTGACTCATGATCATGTATAAAGCTGCATAGAGGCAGAACGAAAATAAGAACTTTGCTGTCATGCATGCGTATCTTCGCACAGGATAAATTGTGAAATATGCACCAACTATAAATGCAAAATATTGCATTATCATTTCTAGTTAGCTCGTGCGAAGCTGTCTCCCACTCAAAATGCTTCGTAACAATGTTTTTGAAGAGAGTTACTGCGTGTGTAATCAAACTTGTCAGAAACTTTTGATTCAGCACAGTAATGCATAGATGCTGCACCATAAGAAACCTCCGACTGAGGAATTCTCATTCGTGGAAAATTAAGAAGCCACAATTGCATATTCTTGGCGGTGATGTTGACAATGACCAGCACACGACTAGAACTCAGCTGCAGCTCTGCAGTACGTAATGGTTTTTGTACACCAATCGAATGCTGTCACTAGACGACTGCCACCGATGCTGCCACCTATGTACGCACGTCCGGTATTCGTAAATAGAGATTCATATACAGGGAAAGTCGAACCTTCTGCAAAATACCATCGACGACATTTTTCTAAATCACAAACTTGAATGAAAAAAGAGATTCGTTATGCACGCACTTTAAAGCAAATTGCGTAGTAGTGTAAATATATCTCGTTGTAAAGGACTAGCATTCGCTTCAAGTCGTGGTCTTGGCAAAGCGCTCACAACCAGCTTCACCATAGCACAGGGAGTATTATGGCCTCTAATGCGACGTCTGTGACTTGTGACGATGCCTCGCAAGAAAAAAGAAAAAAAAAACTCTGCTGAGATACGTAAGAACGCCAGGCCGACAAATGCAACATTGCCTCTCGCTTTGTAATTGCATTACAGATGCACATCTTGGAACTGCTGACATTACACTCGCTTTTTGTCATGGACAGTTTTGAGCGCTGTATGCTGCTCTGAGCACGCGAGTCGAATGGTCTAATTAGAGACAAGATGGCGCTGTTGATAACTGCCCTACTGAGGCAGATGAGGAGTTTTGATAGCAGCGCAACGTAGCTCACGGTCTCCATTAATGTGTGGTTGACCGCAAAAGTTCACGAAGTGCGGGTTCCACGATGGATACGATTTCAGCTTTTGTCAAAAGCATGGTACTATTAACTTACTGAGCTGGCGAGCAGGTAGCGCGAACTGCGGCAGGACGAAACTGTAAAGTCGGGACTGTGCGCCCAGTATTCGTGACAATTCTGCTTTCCTCACAAATCACGCATCCCGGGAACCTCCAGAGCCAACTGTGCTTGCTCACAATCAGACGTCCATACAGAACTTGAACCTGGAAGCTACACTAGTTTGTTACCAACATAATGGTACATGGTCGCAGGACTACTGAAGATGATGGCATAAACAAGTCATTAGGCGCTGGCGTCTGATGGCACATGTGGTAGCAGAGATGAGCTGATTGATGTGCGATGCCATTTCATGAAAGAAGCCGCCAACATCACTGGTACGCCTACTATCAAGACCATGGCAAAGAAGATGTGACGAGCCTTTTCAAAAATCAAAACACATACCCTTGAGTATTGATACATGAGTGCTTTAAATGTATATCAGTATCGGTGCAGTGACATCCAGTGCCAATCCATCGCAGCTTTTGCTTATCTTCCCAAGTGCCGAAGCCATGTATATATCAAAATCTCCATACAGAAATCAACTTATCAGAATATTACTCGAACATAAAAATTAAAATAAATTACTCCTGGCACTTTAAGAAAACGGGCAATCAAGTCACCTTCTTTCCAGACGATAACTTCAGCACGGCAGTCACTCACCGTACAACTTCTCTTCTCAAGACGCAACATCTGGTGCCTACGAGTGTAAATGCTAAAAACGTCTCACGCTTTATCAAAACCATGCATTCGCCAACAGATGCACACTACTACACATCTACCTCCGAGGACACTCCATGATCGCCCATCACTAAGTTGCATTCTCGACACGTTTTAGCCACGATGTCTGCTTGCAAAAACATCAGTGGCAAAACCTGCTAATGCCTCATCACTACAAAACGTCAAACTTTTCACCTGCAATGCAAGTTATAATCCACTTCTAGCTGGCACTTTAACCAACACAAGTGAAAGATGTGTACTTGGTTTGTAGAAAGACGCAGCTGGTGCCAGTGCATCAAAATAGTCTGCACGTCGCAGTGATACATCTCGGCTGTAACTGCCAGCCAAGTGCTTGCAGTGCATTCCTCCTAAAAGAGAACCGTGCTGTACTTCAAGCACTAGTAACCCTGATGGCGCAAAAGCATGGCACGAAAAGGAGAAAACAGTTACATGAAACTGATCCTTTTGTATCTTCTTCGTCACTTACAAAACTCATGGTTCCTCTTGTTGGATTACCAGTCGTCTTCATCCGGAAGGTTATTAGCTGCATCATTAAGAGGTGCCTGCAATATATCTCGCTCCAAACATCCGCTCTGTCTCTAAAAAGTTCACACCTTGTGCTGTGATGCTGAACAACAATGCCAAGCATTCTTACAGGTCACGATTTGCACTGTCACCAAGAGATGGCACCACCAGTACTCGTGCATACGTACGGGCCAGTTCTTTGAGCAAATGAGACGCCAAATTTGCCGTCACTGGCTGATGCGCAGAACAACACAGAAGCAAGCACAGTGGCGTTTTTTTCAGCAATGTTCTTGCAAAGGCATGCACCATTTCCTCGGGCCAGAAAATCAGCCTATCGTGGCTTTTACTTTTCAACCCTCTGCACACGTAGTTCTCAAAGGAAAGAAATGAACAAATGTCACAGACCCCTGCCCCTCTGTGAATAAATCATAATAAAAATTTGATTCTGCGATTTCACGTGCCAAAAACATGACATGGTTATGAGAGGCACCGTAATGGAACACTCTGGGTCAATTTCGACAACTTGGCATCCTTTACCATGCGCTTGAATTTAAATATGCAGCCGTTTTTCACATTTTGCTCGTGTTAGAACGAGGCCACCGTGGCTGCGAATTGAACCCGTACCCTCGAGATTAGCAGCGTGACAGGTCAACTGCTGAGCCGCCTCATCAGGCTCCTGCAGTGCAACAACCAGCGTGAGAAGACCCGAGGTCCTCCGAGCAGCACCCCGAATGGTGTGGCATTTGCAGAGACCGGGACCGTAAATCTTGTTTCGGTAAATTTCACCCAGTCAGTCATACCACGGCAGTTAAGCGCTGCGAACGAAAGTTGGGATCCTTTCCATTCACATCGCAAAGCAATACAACCCGCACAATAGCCACGCATTCGAGATGGTTAAGATGAATCTTCGCTTCAGGTTGTCGTGGGAAAGCTTGGGAGGTCGATGACTCTGCGGAGGTCCTCGGCAGGGAACAAACGACTACTGGAACTCGGAGGGTGCGTCGAGGACGATGTCGCCCTTGAAGCCGTACTTCTGCAGCTTCTGTTCAACGATCAGCAGGTCATCCTCCGTGTCAACCTCATGGCACAGGTACTGCGGCAACTCCACAAAGCCGCACCTGCGAAGCAAGATGTTAGAAAAACGCTCACCATGAATTTTTTTTTGTTTGTGACTTTTTTTCTGTAATTTGTAGCTTCGTGTCTGGTAATGCAACAATTCAGTCATGAATGCCCCAACATGTATAATTAATGCTAGCGTAGCTAATTGTAAGCAATATAGCATCACTTAAAAATGCCCACCTAAAATTGTAAGAAAAGGGTGCCCGTCTTTGGGGAGTGCTTAAGACTACGTCCACTCAAACTTTGGTGACAATGAATGTGCAGTTCTCAAAGCGGGGCCCCGCTGGCAGTACAAAATTAAACTAAGTGGGCACTTTGTTAGGAGTCAATCCTGTAAAGTGTTTTTAAAAAAGAGAAAAGAATTCTTGGCGTAAGCAGCTAATACCATTTAGAGAGCAACCTGACAACAGAGAAAGAGGGGCGAGAAACAAGAGTCCTCTGTGGGTGCCATTCGGGGTATTGTGCGTGCCAGAGCTGCCGAACAGAATGCGCGTGCCTGTCAATCGTGCTAACTGGACGGCGCGCACTATACGATCGCGAAGGCTTGCGGCTGCTCGGGCTTCGTTCGAAGCAGGTAGTGCAGTTATTTCTCAAGCTTCCGACTATAGTCGGCTAGTACCTCGAGCATGCCCACTTACCGTCCTCCTTGAAGGAGGCCATCTTGGACATACTCCGCTCGCGTGACATAGAAGTGACCAGTTTCGACGATCTCACCCGCCCACTCCTGGCGACAGAGCCGCTGCGCTGGGTCAAAGTTCAGGGGTCTTGTCGTACCATCTGAGTAAAAGAGAAAAAAAAAAGCAAAGGTCTTACCTAATCTGTGCAATTGTAGCATGCGAAACGAGAAGCGAACACTACTGTTCACTTCTCCAAAATGAGGGCTGCCAGAACAAGAGCTGCAATGTAACCTTGTTGGTGACGTATTTGAAAACATTTCATGTAAAGCGAAGCGAAACACGAACACGAGAAGGCGCATATGAGCACCACACACAGCACTACTAGCAACAACTTTATTTTCAAGAATCAAAACTGTGCAACGAGAAAAGTTAGAACTTACTCTGTGTATGAACAGCAATTACATCTTATCCTGCATGTCTTTCCTTTCTTTAACACTGTGCATACAATACTTCAAGTACATGAATGGCATGCCTGTCATTAGTGCAACATACAGCCTTCCTGACTGAGTTTTTTTTCAAGCAAGCAAACAGAAACAAACAATAATTTTGGAGGCAAGGCAATTTATACTGTGAATGGACTTATTTGCATTTTTAAACAATGGATATCCATTTGTACATTACGATGACGCATTGGTGATGTGATACCTTGTTGAATGCAAAATTCATATGAATGTGTTGAAACTTACAGTCACAACTAGTTCCTACCATTGAAGAACTAAAAGATTTCATCAAGCTATAAGGTTACAAGTGCTGACCTTCTGTCTTTTGACTTGTCCAGTGCAATGGCTCACCAACTTATAGTGCAGTTACAATTACAAGTGCTTACCAACTGTATTTCTGTGCTCTCACTTAAGCTTTAACCTAACCCGACTTACACTGTTTGTAGCAACTTCCGACACCAATTCCAAACGCTTGCTCTCTTGTGGGAGCTATGTACGCCCATTACACACTAGTTCCAAGCCCTTTAGGCACTGCTTACACCCTTCCCGCAACATTTCAAGCCTTGTTGCACGCACTTGAATGCCCATTCTGCATCTTGTTTGCACTTCTGTTTGTAGGCACTACATACACCCGTTTCACACTTGTTTACACCCCTGAGTGTGCACGCTAGTGCTGCTTAATGTGCTGTGTTTATCTCTCTTCCTTCTCTAGTTTTCATCCCCCATCCCCCTCCCATGCGCAGGGTAGCAAGCCCCGCTGCCTATAGACTGGTCAACCTCCCTGCCGTTCTTTTCCTCCTATTTTCCTTCCTTCCTACACCCCTGTAGGTGCCGCTCATGATCAGAGTAACAGAGTTAACCAAGAGATTATGCGTACCTTGTGATAGTTCTGTCCACCGCCACTTGTAGTCACGAGTGACCGAGAAAACGGAGTCATATCTGTCTGAAGTGACAAGGTTGACTGCTTCATCTAAGTATGAGGGCACTAGGCACGGCGAGGTACATTGGACTAAGGCAACCACGTCAATACCTGCAAAAAAAAGGGCACAGTGTGCTCTCATAAGTGATTGGGTTGCGGGACTCCTTGAACAAATTCAATCCACATTGTTTACAGAAATCTAATGCACGTTATTTGAGGTTACCTACTGTGTATACCTTATTATTTCACCGATTCGAGCTAGAATAAAAAACTTTTGATAGATTAGAGTTAATCAGTTATTGCAGAGTCATAAAAATACAGGTTGTGCATGCACACAACTATCTCTAATACATAAGCGATAGATAGAACTGCCCTAAAGCGCATGTTTAAAAAAAAATTAGGGGTAGAATTAGCTGGGACATCCTGTCTGTGTGTGTGCGTGTATATGTATATATATATATATACACGCACACCCAGCACCTCCACCACGAATGAAGTGTTGGTTGCGACAGCGTTAATTCGAGGAAAGCCCTCGCAAAACAAACGGGCAGAGCCGCCACACAGACGATGATGACCCGCAGTGGCAATAAAGACAAAGAGACAAGCGGATGATGGTGATTATGATCAAGCAGGGATGATAATGATGTGAATAACAAACGCCCACAATATATATATATATATATATATATATATATATATATATATATATATATATATATATATATATATATATATATTGTCACATTTCACGATCCACCCGATACCCAGCACCTCCACCAGTCTTGTCACGTTTCTTGAGACAAACTTGGTTTAATGGGTTCGTTGAGTCGACTAACCAAGCAGCAGCTCAGACAGATCGTCATTGTCTTCTTTCACTCCTGGATCTCAACCAAGCATATCATGGGGCAATATATATATATACACCAGATTTTTTGAACGTTATTCACGCTGGACCCGACGTATTGTATGCAATAAAAAGACGAAACTTTCACGGAAGCGTCTTTACATAACGTTTTCTTCAACAGAGGCTGGTCAACCAGCTGAAAACGTTAAGTAAAAATGCTCCCGTGAAAGTTTCGTCATCTCTTGCTTGCATATATATATATATATACGAGTGGCTACTGGTGGCCCTGACCAATGCTTCCACACTTAATTGACATATATACCCCATAAAGTGGACGTGGGGATAGCCGCTGTGGTAGCTCAGCTGGCAGAGCATCGGATGCATTATGCGAATGTTCGGTCCCTGCTCACGGCAAGTTTATTTTTTCGTCCACTTATCCTTCTTCACAGTTGCATTACAATTGCTTTTAATAGCATCCCTATACTTTCCTTAGCATGATTGTCTGCTGCATGTAAACGAGACCTTAAGTGCTGAAGTCTTACTTATATATATATATATATATATATATATATATATATATATATATATATATATATATATATATACAAAATACTACTAGTGCACTATACACACAGTGCATTAATTCAACCAGTATTTATTGGAAAACAAATAAACATAACAAAGCTCTGCAAAAGCTGCAGACACATGTTCAGAACAATGAATATTAAAAAAGGATCAAGTGAATGGATTTGCCTTGACAAGTCATTATAGCAGCAATCAGATCGCTAAATATCTTTGACTATAACAATGTCTCTTATATTAATGTACACCCCACCACGTAACTTTGTGCGACATAATAGCTCAACAACATGTGCGGCTTTACGTTCTATTAGTGCGCAATATTTCTAATCCAGGAACTCTTGTACGGAGCTGATGTTCAAGGGCAAAGCAAAAAATATAGCTCTCTCAAACATTTCGCGTTCCGCAAACTTTTTTCTGCTGGGTGAACGTGGTGTTGTAGACACAGGTATTGCATGACCGTAACTATTATGCCGTAATTAGAAACACCACAAGAAATTATTTTATGAATTCACGATCGTAGTGTTCCACTTTGTCGTGCTTGAAGTACACTCGGTAATTAAATTGGTTAGCCTCACCTGGAACTTCGCGCATGAACTCTTGCACGGCGAGCACCGACGGCGAGTCGGGCTGAGCGAATTCCTCGGAGCGTCGCACCACGGCGCACGATTCCGCGGCGGCGATGTCCTCGATTTCTTGGTCGTCGGTCGACACCCAGATTTCGTCGAGCGCTGCGCAGCAAAACGAACAAAACAAGAAATATGGACGCGCGTTGTATCACCCCGAACAATGTCAAAAGAGAAAAAATCAACTAATCTCTCCGCCGATCGCTTCGTTATACCAAGTCGCTGCGCCGCGCGCGCCCGAAAATAAACCTTATCGTGCGCTACCCCGCATAACTCGATCGGTCAGTCGATCGCGCGCGCAACTGAAGTTTTTGCGCATCGACTAGGAGAGAGATTAAGCTAACGTGTAAGTTGCTTACAGTCTTAAAAAGAGCTCACGCTGCTTCACTAACTAGCAGCCCCAGCGACATTGCGATCCTTCTTTTTCTTTTCTTTTTTTTTTTTACCACAGGCAGCTAAACTAAACTGCGCGATCGTGTAAAAATTGCCGAAGCGCTCGTTAAGCCAGAACTTCCATTCTCGCGCCTGCACCGCTCGCTAATTTGATTGCGCCAGATCCGCGCAGAACTCTGAGAAAACGTGCAAAAACAGGTAAACTAGCTGTTTGCATGATTCCGGGTTGAAAGCGTTTTAAACGACGGCTGCAATTTTATCCCGGCCGATCGCTCCTAATTCTATTAGGTAGGCGGGCGGAACGGTTGCTACGACGCATACTCCACATGAAAGCTACCGTCGGTGAAGTTAAGTTTCTCTTTTCAAAAGGCGATCGGTGATAGCAAAGTAGAAAAAACGGCCTCAATGAATAAAGGGCGCCGCGGTCGGTTGACCAATCGCTGTCGCATTTCGAAGCGATGACGAAGAAAAAGAGGAAGAACAGAAAACGCGTGGGGTGCACGTACTCTTGCAGTGCTTCATCGGCCGCAGCACCCAGGTCAACAAAGGCAGTCCGCACAGCACCCGGGCGTTCTTCTTCTTCACCGCCTCGCTGCCCCCTCGCGCGAGCACCAGTCCGGCCACGCGCATTTTCTCGCTCGCTGTTGCGCGGTCCATGGCGGCCTCATCCCCGGCCGCCCGTGTCACGAACGGCTGATCGGACGCGCCAGGCTCACGCGGCGTCCCACGGATAAACAGGATATCGGCTTCCCTGCCATCCCAGGCCGCTGCGGAGGATGCTAGCCCGGCGGGAGGAAGCGAGAGGCTGCAACAACCGGAAGTGAAAGGCCGACGCTGCATCCCGGAAGTTGGGAACACCACGTGACGGGACGAGCGCCGCCCTCACCTCTTCTTCACCTCCACTTCATCAATTCTGGCGTAGTTCATGGATGGCGGAGTGGGCGAGCGGGAGCAAAGCCGAGCGACAACGCCGGAACCAGCCACTGGTGGCGCGACAAGCGTTTCTTTCATCGACAAACTGAAAAAGTTGCGGCTACCTCGTCCTCAGAGAACCCGTAGCCTGAAAAGGTCTGACATTAGTAAGAGCGCTTTGTTTTGTTATTGAAAAGTGTTGAGTGCCGCTTTAAAATACGTGGCAATTGGCGTTAAATTGGCGTAAAACACGTGGCAATCGACGTAAAGAAATGGACAATTTTGTTCTGTTGGTACACGTTTTCCAGTCTTTCTCGGCTACGGCAGGAACGTGGTTGAAATTTATAGGTTCTCGGAGAAGTTGAAGTTAACCGTCTATTTTTTTTTTTCATGTTAACTCTATGCAGTCAGTTTTAAATCGACGTTACTAATCGCGGTCGTGACTCATGCTGATAAAACTTCTTAGCCGTCAATGGCTCCCTCAAGTAAGCTGCAATAGGAAACCAATCACTGTTGCAAATTTCGATACCGCACATGTGATACCGATTTCACCATGTGAGTAGACAGGCACTCACGTGTAGCACCGTAATGGACTTAACGGTATCGTATAGTCGAACATGTGTTCAGTTCTTGCCTGTCCCGTTGTTTAGGTCGCTCCCTGAATAAGTTGGCTCTGTTGGACTGTTAAAGTTATTGCGGATAAGCGTCAACACAAAATAGGAACGTAGTTCCGAATGACGTGTTTACGACCCGCTTGCAGTAACCTCGTGCATACAAGAATGGGTTCTTAACAGTTACGTCATATTGCCTATGATTACATTTCGAATTAACCTGTTAGCGACGACAGCGCCACGTCTGCCTCTACGTGTCACTTTACCTGTTAAAACGCTGCGGCTTTGTGGGCGCATCCGGAACTACGAACAGAGGAAGTCGCCAAGCGCCGCAGAAACGAGGCTAGTGGGACCAAACGCGTGGGACAAAGTGTGATTACTTTGTTGTTTATAGTCACTCTCTTTAGGAAAGAGGAGGAAAGAGTAAGAGCGTTGTTTGTCGCTTTTAAAAATGGCCGACCATAATCGACGCAGGCTCCTGGAGCTCCTCAAAGTTCCCGGGAACGGAGAGTGCGCGGACTGCGGAAAGAAAGGTGAGTACCTTACTTAACGAAACGAAACTTTGACAAACAACCCATCTGTTTTGCACAGCGGCCCCGTGCTGTTGCTAAGGTAGGAAAAGCTAAACTGTCTAGGTGTGACTGAAGCGTCCCACAGTTTTTCAACCCCCGACAAGTTCTGACGTTTCGTTCGTAAGCTGGCGGTCGCCTTTGTTGTTAACTTGTGGGACTGGCGTGACGTCTCGTAACAACGACGGGGAGGTTTTCTGGTTACTTTCAGTCTCCGGTATTTAAATGTGTGGTTTGGGCCCTGCCAGATGAGTTGCCGCCTTTTATGACACTGCACGCGCGAGCTCCGTCAAAAAAAAGAAAGAAAAACCCCGACGCACAGCGCGTCATCGCGCGAGCTGATCGATTTCACGAGGAAGGATGTTGATTCACCGCATTGTATCGAGTGACAAGGCATGCGCGTTATATGCAGGCGTTTCGATGTTTCCGTGAGTCTAGAATAGCGCGAAGAGGGAAACAAAAGCAGAAAGTGACATTCCACCCCCCCTGAAATAGGAGAGTTCAAAGAAGGAACAGTTTGAAAACAGCGCCGACATTCCGCGGGTGTACGGTGACCTAGCCTTCAAAACGACACCTGATGCTGAAAGTTTTATTGTTATTTTGGTGAATGTAAAGACAAAAACATTTTGATGCCATAGAATTTGACGCCAATCACACCATTAGAAAAAATAAGCAGAGCATTCGAGGAAATGGCACTAATTTATTTTCTCAAAATATCGACTAATTCACGTATTGTTTCTTAACAAAGCGTATCGCTTACGTCTAGAGTAATGATGATTTGTCTCCTGAAACAAGTTATGAAATCAACCTGTCATATCTTCTTATAGATAGTAATAATAATGTGCTGAAGGCATGCAATTTCTTGTGCGACAATTTTTGTCTTTTACTAATTAACTGCAATGCTAACTTGCGATCTTCCTATGTTTCAGTTGTGGTAAGCATAGAAGTAAGCACAGTTACCAAAAAATATGATTACATATGCTATTTATTGCTGTCCATAGTTTTTTTTACATAATTTGTGTTTGTTACTGGCCTTTTGCCTCGGTGTGTCAGTCCTGGCACGTCTTACGATCTTGTCATCGCGGACTCGAAAACCACAATGGACTTCGACTGTTGCACGAAAACGGATGAAGAGTTTGGCTGTTTTGTTATCGAAGCATGAGCGGTAATAGTTTGCCCTTTCGTGTTATCATGGAAAATTTTCGGTCCGACAAAAAAATTGCATGCCTTCTTATTCAAGAAATGCTTAGTTAAGTGTTGCATGCACTCCCAATTCAAAAGTAGTTCTTGGCACAGATGCTTCCCTCTAATTGTGGTTAGGTGCTTGATCCCATTACAAACACAGTATGTACTAAATTGTGAGGCAGATGTAATTACAGCGGCGATTATATCGTTGTTGTGCGGAACACGAGGTCAGCCGTCCGATGTACCCAGTTACATTTCAGTGGGAGCAGAAGCAAGGATGCTTACTCACTTCAAGCATTTACAGCAAGTGAAAACCCCACGCGGTCAAAAACTATTCGCATAGCTCCCTTCTCCTATCATTGTTGTATCATATTTAATTTTTTTTTTCATTTATCACTCTTTCAAGAAGCAGTAAACTCTTTCAAGAAGCACAACTAGTGTTTCTCAACGCCAGTTGTGGCAAAAAAAAAAGATCTTTGAACCTTTTGCATAATCAATATGACTGGACTTCAGTGCGCTGCCCATGATTGTAGCCAATGACTTGGGTGAAGGCACTATGATGTTCGACAGGTCTTTCAACATGCTGCGCTTGCAAACCAACGTCAAAAACATCACTGTTCTTTTCTTGAAGTGAATGCAACCCAAATCTTGATTGCGTACACATTCGGGGCCTGTGATTCCAGCCTTTTCGCATCAATAAAACTTGACTGATTTTGGATAGTGTTTAATTACATGCTAATTACAAATAAAAGAAGATGCGATTCGGAGAAAAATATTTTCGTCAATCCGTAGTCAAGGGCAATGAAATTTTCGCTGTATATATGGGCTTTTATGGAGATTTCAGATATGTCATTAGTTTTATATTAGGTTTCACATTTTAATTTTGTGTCACGACCTCTCCTGTCTTTGGTGCGGGAACTGTTTCTTTGAAATTTATAGAATAATGCACAGGGAGCCCATGGAAGAAAGCCTTAGATGCATCAGTTGGGGGTTGTTTTATCTGTCGGCATCCTAAATGAGCACTGATATCAGAGTATCTAGTTAAATTGGTCGAAACGTTCGAGTTCAGCGCAAGTGTGCACCTGCTCGGTGGAAAATGACTTGTCATAAACTTGTATAAGTGCTTGACATCACAGAAATGAGGGAACGCAATGAGGTGGAGCATAAGTGCAATTTTCTTTTTTTTTTTTTTTTTGCATGGGGCACCCATATCTGTAGGCAGAGCTTGTATTTCATTATAAGAGCATCGCTGCTAAAGCTGGGGTTTGTGAAATTTCGGGTGTCTGTAAAAAAAAAAAAAACCCCGCACCATTGCTTATCAGCCGTGCCCGCCGACGAAGACAGTTTGCGCAGCTGACGCACCGAGTGAGCTCGCCACGGGAGCAGGGTACGAGGGGCGAAAGGCCTGCGTTTTAACCGGGGGTCCCGCAGCCAGTTTTTGCATGTTAGTTCTGGTGCTGGTGCCTAAACATTCTTGCATGGTCTGTGACAGACTACGGTTCGACTTTACTGTGTCTATGCCTAAGCCAAGCATCAGGCGAAGAAGCCCCTAAGATCAACCATCTTTGTCATTTCTGAAGCTTTGCCTGGGTAGTGTAAACTTCTCTGTTTTTATTTTCTTAAGCTGTAGTCAAATGTTACGGAAAAAAAACATTAAAAAAAGCATTCAACAGCTAAGCAAACTAAGTCATATTGGCTACAGCCGTGTGTGCCACTCGCTGAATTCTAACAAATTTATGCTCCGTGAAATTCGTTACTGTTTGGTTTAGAAGTCAGCCTGGTCCACTTAATTTTCAGATCCGGAATGGGCGTCGTACAACCTCGGCGTGTTCCTGTGCACGGAATGCGCCGGCATCCACCGCAGCCTAGGTTCCCACGTGAGCCGGGTGCGCTCATTGCGGCTCGACAAGTGGGACGATGAGCAGGTCGATGAACTTGCGGCCGTGGGCAACATTGTTGCCAAGGCGAAGTACGAAGCCAATGTCCCAGCCTGCTACCGCCGGCCCCTTGCAGACGACGTAGCCGTCGTCAAGGTAACGCATCTCGTACGATAGGAAAGACTTAATGGGGCATTCATTGAAGAATTTTCATTTTTTGTATCAAATAAAAGACCGTATTCCTAGGAGTCTAGAAAATGTTCTGGTAAGTGTAAGTGCACCCTGAAAAGTAATTACAGATGTTTTTGAAAACTAGCTTAGACTCGCACTGTATTCTGATGTCACCGCAAGTTACTAGTTTCTTGTAGCATTCTTGTGCGAGATTCTACAACTGCTGTCCTGCATAACTCCATTGGTGAGATACAAGCGGCCAGTTCGAATTTCTTAAGTGTTGCGCAAGTGGCCATATTGTATATTTCGGTACCTGATGGCATAGCAGCTGGTGCATGTAGTTACCCGATTTAACACCCCAGCCTGGTGTCATGCTAGTGTCTGTGTCGATTTGTGCACCAAGCGAAAACTTACTTTGATATAAGGATACCTACAATATATGGTCGGCATTAACTGAGGTTCACACTTGATGAAAGCAGCCTCTCTATATTGGAGATTTCTATGACGCAGTAAACTGAACTTCGAAAATTAATGTTAATACTCTTTTAATTGTATTCGTTTCATCAAGGGTCCCCCTCACCAATCTTGGGCGTTGCCAATAAAAAACCTTATTCGTAAGTTGGGTTTATTGGCTCCAAATCAATTTGGTGATGCATTCCCTAGAGTGTCTTCGAGTGCATTACAAATTTACAGAGAGTCATAGCCTTTTATTGCATCGTGTTACCAGGCACTTATAATGGATGTTCGAAACATGTTATAATTAGGTATTTTAAATATGTAACGCTGCTATTGGGCCTTTGTCAACATCTGTGTGTATTACTGTGTTTAGGCTTTTCTTTTTTTTCTTTTTTTTTTTTTGTGCAAGTTATTCCATGCCGAATTTCAGCCATGCTGGCGACCATCTCAAGTGTACGTGAAAGGGAACGTTGCTTGTTTAGTGCAGTGGAAACACTAAATCGCTAAAATATTCCAGACTGGAAAAAAAAATTGATCATGTGGAAGCCTTCCAAAATTTTGCAAAATGTCGTGTCGGTGATGTTCACCTGAAAATTGATTCTAAATAGCATTGTTTTTTGTGCCAATACTGAATTTGGTTTGCGTATTAAGTTATCATATTTCCCATGTTTGAACTTCAATAAAATTGTGCCATATATGCCTCCAGGAGATTTGCCAAAGTGTGCTTTGTTTGCATTGTGGCACCACCCCCACCCCCCTGCCCCGTTGCACTGTGTCTGACTTTTTGTAATCTGTATGCTTATTCTCATACTTAGTAATAAAAATCTTTTTCTGTCTGATATATTCTGGCAATTATCTGTTTCTACTGGAGAAAAAAAAAATTGTTTTCATCGGACACTTTTGAAATGATTGCGTAAATGGCTGGGATGTATTGCGTAAAACAGTTTTCCTTCTCCCTTTCTCATTTGCATAACATTTGCTATGTGCAAATCCTTTCACCATCACCTACATGCAGGAACAGTGGGTGCGAGCAAAGTACGAGCGCGAGGAATTCGTGCACCAGGACCGCCAGGTTTACCAAGACGGTCGCATGGAAGGATGGCTCAACAAGCAGGGAAAGGAGGACGGCCGCTTCCACCCGCGGCGGTTCGTGCTCAGCGACGGCCTGCTCAAGTACTACGTCAAAGAGGTGAGCACCGTCTCCGCGCGCAGAGCCTTTGGTACTGTGCGTAACACTGCGGACTCATTAGTCAAGCAGGACTCATTAGTCGAGCTTTTGTATGCTTTTTGAAGACCGTTTGCACACACAGAAGTGTTGTAGCTTGAGCTAGTAGGTCGCCCACGAACGTAGCTTGTATTAGCGCGGTACAAGTAAAAAGGAAACGTGACACAGACGTAACGAGAAAGGTAGGCGCTAAACTATCAACTGCTTATTTTCATGCCTTGAGTGAATTAAATGGAAATCTCGTAAATTGAACTGCTGCCTCACACTGGCTCTAACGCTCGGAGCTGCCTCTAACACTTGGATTCTGCACCCCTGTACCTCACTCAATAAAAGAAACTCCCGTTTTTTTTTTTCTAATGTTGCTTTGCAGTCAATAGTCCAAACTAGTTCACGAGATGATTGAGGTTTAAGAATGATTAAACTTTTTTTTTCTCTACTGACTGTTTGCATGATTTGAAAATCGTGGAAATGACTTTGCTTGCGTTTTTGTTATCATCTTCAAGGCCTGACTGTGAAAAAACTTCTGACTGTTTTCCCCCTTGTTGTTTTACTGTTTAATGCTCTCCCATATTTACCACACAGCAAACCTTTTGTAAAAGATGGCAGTACATACCATATAAAAACGTTACTAACTTGAACAGATATGCTGCTAGAGCAAAAGTGGTGACAAGAGGATGCCGTAAAAGACGAGTCTCCTTATCGAAATGTCAACTCTGGAGCAATTTTCTGTTGAACGATTTGTCATCGCATCAAGCTCGCACCTTTCCCTGAAATTCCGTCTTGTTTAAATTCGCAAAGCTGCAATAATCTGTGTTCTTGCACTGTTGCTGAAACAGGCATTTGTGCTTATTCACCAAATCACGGCCAAGCAATCGTAAACACGTGACCGGTCGCTTTGTTGTTTTCAGTCCCACAAGGAGCCCAAGGCATCGATTCCGGTGTCGGAAATCAACGCCGTCTTCTGTCCCGAAAAGATCGGCAACAAGCACGGGCTTCAGCTGAGCTACGTCAAGGACGGATCGACGCGTAACATTTTTGTCTACAGCGAAGACGGCAAGGTGAGTGTGTCGCCCTTGCGGAATTCCATTTTCTGCGGAGCTAGGTTTGGCCGCCAGAACTAAAGCTTGGCCGGATGCAACTTCAGCTGTACCGAGAGCATCAGTTAGCTACTTCGAATGCCATGCATTTACAGACGAAAGCTGTTCCTAATGAGTGATTCACCAGGAAAAGATCTCATAGTAAAACCTCATTTGTAAGTTCCGGTTTTATGTGACCTTTGACTGCTCTCGTGCTCCTGTAAGTGGTTCTGGGGCGGTAAACCCCAGATATTGTTGTTATTTTGTTCCCACTGCCATCGTTGTAAATAGCGTAATCAAGCAAAACATGATGTTTCAGCGGATTTGGGTTCTAAATTCTTTCATGTAGGACATTTTTTTTTTTTTTCAAAAAATGTATGAATGAGGTTTGTACGTTTGTACCAGGACATGAATTTCTCTTTTATGGTCGACAGAAGCAAAATACGTAAAAAGCCAAGAGACATTGAAGCCAAGAAAAGCACAACAATTGCTAATTGTAATTTTTAACTGAGGTGTTATAGTTACATCACATTTTAATGAGTTCCAAGTCTTCATGCCCTTGAAGCGGTCCTCCAACACTATTAACCCCCCTACCCCTTTTTTTTACTCGTCAATTTCGTAGACTGAAGTATGGACAGATTAGTGCAGTAAGAGCAGCAGCAATAGTGGCACGTAGTCTGAAGTTTGCAGTAAGAGCAGCAGCAATAGTGGCACGTAGTCTGAAGTTATTAGAATGAAAAGATGTAAATACTAGGGGGGAAAAAATGCCTGCCCTATGATGCTGATTTTTGCGGGGTCACACGGCCACATTTAATAAGTTAACTCGCCCTGCTATATTAAAGGTAGCCCTGATGAAACAAGCTGGAAGATTCTATGTAGCGGAAGCTCGCACACCATATTTGCTTGTTCTTTCCAACATATTGTTGAGTCTACAGTGAACACATAGCCAGAAGAATCTTTCTAAATGGTGTCGTAATAGTGGAGTTATGCATGGTTGATGATCCAGAAGAGGCTGTCACTTGTTTTGCTCTTTTTTTTCTGCTCTCTCTTCAGTTCTCTGCTTTTCCCCCTCCTTGCTAAGTATTTCCCCTCGCTGCGCGAGTAGGAAGGGGAGCGAGCATGCGAAGCAGTGAGGGAAAAAAGATGTTCTTTTTGTGGATGGCACGAGCAGAGGGCAATGTCAACATCACAGAGAACACTGAGGATTATTGAAAGGCACGAAAAGAACAAGGGATTGCCTCTTGGAACTAGTGGGGTGCCTGGCACTCGCAGCGCTGCCACGTTTGGCATTGTTGATTGTGACGACATTCTTAGCCCAACATGAACGTTTCTTTGAAATGCTAAGGAATGATTGGACATGGCTTAGAGGCCTTACACGCTTTCATCAAGCCCCTTAGAACGAGTCAACGCACTATCCACACAGCTGCACCTCACATGCTAGGACACCTGCCCCACGTAAGCAGAGGGCAAAAGAGTGTGTCGGCAATGCTGTTTCGCTCTCTGCTTGCATGCGGCAGGTGTCCTGACATGTGAGGTGTGGCTGTGTGGATTGTGCGTGTACACCCCCTTAATCACCTCTTTCAAATCTTTCATTCGTATTTTGTTCTCAAACGGTGACAACTATTTATCTTTCCTCGGTTATTTTGTGCAGACAATCGTGGACTGGTACAGCGCGCTGCGGGCGGCCAAGCTGCATCACCTGCAGGTGGCCTTCCCAGGTGCCAAGGAGTCCCAGCTGGTGCCCCACCTGACACGCGACTTCCTCAAAGAGGGCTGGCTGTGGAAGTCTGGACCAAGGCCCGCCGACCAGAATCGGCGCCGCTGGTTCACCTTGGATGACCGGAAGTGGATGTACCACGAGGACCCGCTGGTGGGTGTCGCCGTGAATCCCTAACGTGCTAGAACTGTGCTCAAGCGTGGGCCTCTCTCATAGCTTCCATCCATATCCAAATAGCCCTGTGATTCGTGCCAGCCGGCAGAGATAAAAAATTGGTGAACACAGCGCGTCACTAAAGCAAATATTTCAACTTGTGGACTTGTCTTTTTTTTTTTTTTTTTTCAAAAATGCAATTGCTGTTGCAACTTTTGCTGAAACTCCCCTTGTGTCACTTAGTGCGATGACTTTTTTTGAAAAACGATTAGGCGCTGATTGGCGCTTGTTCATACACGTGCACATCATTACAGGCGTGTTACTGGGGGCTGATTGGGGCCTCATTATGATTTGTGCTTAATCATGGCAACTTACCAACTAGCACAGCAGCAAATTAGAGTACTTCGCTAAACAGCTGCCCCGCCACTGTGGTCTAGTGGCTAAAGTACTCGGCTGCTGACCCGCAGCTCACGGGATTGAATCTTGGCTGTGGCGGCTGAATTTTCGATGGAGGCAGAAATCTCGTAGGCCCGTGTGCTCAGATTTGAGCGCACATTAAAGGAACCCCAGGTGGTCAAAATTTCCGGAGCCCTCCACTTTGGCATCTTTCATAATCATAGGGTGGTTTTGGGATGTTAAACCTCTCATATAAATATTCGCTAAACAGTTCCTTAGAATTGCATTTTTTTATGGTAGGAGTCCGCCAGCACGCCCAGTTTGAAGCGCACGGTCTTGTTTTTCGACAGGATGCCTACCCCAAGGGCGAGATCTTTCTGGGCCACCGCAGCGAGGGATACTCTGTCCAGACCGGCGCGCCGCACGCGTTCAAGGAGATGCCATTCTCCTTCACGGTCACCACGCCGCATCGCAAGTTTGTCATGGGCGCCGAGAGCGACCGTGACCGGGCCGAGTGGATCGCGCTGTTGCAGAAAGTGATGGAAAGGCCCCTGACGCCCCAGGACACCAACAGTAAGGCTCGGCTTGCCTTTCGGGAATGACCGGCAGTTGCGTCGGAGCGCTACTAACACCTGCGGGCACCAGCATGGAGGTGGTGGTGCATGCGGTGACCGGATGCGGCCAGTGCCTGCTTCTCACTGACAGCATGCAGCATGCCTTTGTTGTCGTGATTTAGGCCTGTTAGTATGTCAAAAAAGGATCACAGTGCATGAAACTTCGACACAAAAGAATGCAAGGCGCACGCCTGTATGTCAACTCTCGTCTTCTTTTGTGTCTTTCTTTCCTGCACTACAAACTTCTATAGCATGTCTGTGTTTTTGTAACCATATGTTGTGAAAGTTTGGTTCTGTGGAGCAGGAGACACATGGTACAATGCTGTGTCTGATCGATCTTGTTAAATAATCTGTGCATTCTCATGTGCAGTTCTGAAATAGACATGAGGCTAGAAAGCTAGTTTAGAAAGTTTGACCGGTCCTGGAGAGATATAACAAGGCAGCAATCCTACCACATCTACATTAGCATTGAAAGACTGTTGATTCTCGCTAAATGTAAATATCTTAGACAAATCTTCTACTTTAATGAAACGGTTGCCTCTAATATGAGTGGTACTGGAATTCTCCACTCCTGATGATTTTTCGGTAAATGTAACTCTCGTTTGGCAGAACACACTTTCTCGGTCTCGTCATGTTCATCAAGTTCCATTTATGGGGAGGCTTTTGTATGTGCAAGCGTTTAATTGATTTTCAAACTATGATGAAGCTCGTTAATTCGTCCCTTGTAATTCAGAAAAATTGGATATCTTGGACATAATCCTTGCTCCCAGCAAATGTATGAATTGTCCAACGACATCAAACTCTCTTCAATAAAACTATTTCAATCAACCAATCAATCTAACTCTCTTTCATTCGGTGATGTTTGGCCGCAACTCGGTCAATTCAGACAATCCTCCGAACGCACGAGGCACCTCAAATATGTGACGCGTAGTCGCAAAAATGGTGTTTGCGAACAACCACAATGGCTACGTGCCTTCAGAACAGCGTAGTTGCCATTCGCGATTGTGCAAGAGAGAGCCAGATTTATCAGCAGCATATGCGGGGCTCTGTGCTTTCGTTTCGCCTTTGTGTGTAGGCCACACACTTGCCTTCGCATCTCTTTGGACTCCGTGATCGTGTCTTTAGTGACGACGGTTTGGCCCACTGCGGATGCGGCACTAGGCGGCTTTGCTTTGATATATGCGGGGTATGCTACAAAACTCGGACATGTTGGAAAATGTTTAAAATGAAGGCCTTCATTTGCGCACCACTTCATGGCATGAAAATTTCTTGCATTGTTGCGATGGATGAACAATCAGTTGCCCACCATTCGAAAAAAATTTATTGCCCTGCGCGTGGTGGTGTTAATTGTGGCGTCGCATAATGAGCGATAGGTTCAAAGCAGGCTTGTGTGAATATCCAAGCGCTTTGAATATTCGAACAAGTGTTGCAGTATTTTAATTCACTTCGAAACCAATTTCGAGTTGCTCCAAATTTCGGAGTATTCAAGATGAACGATCAGACATGTACAAGCTGCATGTAATCTCTGTAAAGGTGGCTTCACTGCAGTGGTCGATTGCTATACTGTGAATACTCGTATCCAAAAAAAATCTGCACTGCCACAAAGTTCCACTTCAAGGTTAAACGAACATATTACTCCGCATCATTTTATATCTTCTGAATTTATAAGCTTGTTATACCAGCTTATATTGTTCAAGTGTAGTGAATATTAAAAAACTTCACATATTCTACAGGTGATCACATGCATTCTACCGAAACTCAAATCTTGTGACTGTTCAAAGTTTCTTCCACTTTGTTTTGAGCTAACAAGAATTACATTTCCACATGCCTTGTTTCAATTACAAAAAAAAAATACTTTGTAGGCCAGTAAGGGCTTGACAAATATGCTCATTTTTCTTTATATTATGGGATATACGCAACACTAAACTCCAGTTGAGACGAACTCTGTTAAGATGAATCCTTGCTTAAGATAAACAACTAGGGTACGTTTGTTTGGTTTCCCCTAGACTTATTGAAATAAAGAAGATCTGCTTAAGACGAACTGCATAACAGGCCTCTTCTGTTAAGACGAACTCTCACAGCGACCAACATTGTCGGGGATTCTATGCAGCAAACTAGTCTCGATGGGGTCATTCAGGCAAACAAAAGAAAGCAAAATGAAAAAAAGAACCTCCTGGTGCAAAGACCCAAAGCAAACCAAAACCAAATCGGTGTGGATTTCGCATTTCTTCTACTTTGCAGAGAAAATACACCTAAAGCTGTGCCTTCTTAGATGTGGATAAGCCAAAGAATGGCTTCCTTCATTTTACGCTGACAATGTGCTGCTACGACCTCTCGATCGCTGATAATCTGTTTTGCTCTGAATGTGCTCGACACATTGAAGGCATCGATAGCTGGCAAAAACTCCGATTGCACTCGCTGGAACTAGTCAGATCCCGCAAGGTCACCCTGTTACACAAGAAGCATTCGGATGTGCCCTAAGAACACAGATGCTTGTCAATGACGACAGTGTATGTGGAATTTTGAAACCTGTTGTCCGATGCTTATACCCAGATTGTGTGACAGCTTTGTACCTTGTGTCTCCGTCAAAATCCCCATCTTGGTTTGCTTGTGGTGTGATATTTGTTTGTTTGTTTGAGAGAAAGCAATAAGCTCAGCTGCTTGTCCTGTATATGAAATTCAGAGAAACAAAATTGTCTCGCGAGGCATTTGCTGTGCCGAATTTGACAAGGTACGCTTGCATTTGAGAAATTCAGACAAACTGAACGTGGTTAACTAGGTGAGCTGATCTAGGTTCCTTATGTAATACGTAGTGCAGAGAAAATAGCACATAGGCAAAAATATGCAATGCAAGCGATGACTGCCAACTGAGGTTTAGTCGGGGAAAACCGTACTTACTAGTTACACGCATGCCCTCCACATTATTGTATAAAACAAAACAATTTAAACCTTGTTTCAGAACTTCTGTGAAGGAACTCGGTAGCGATAATTATCGTGAACTCCACAACAGCTATGACCAAAATAAGTGCGCACAACTATTGCAAGCTACGTACATCGTATGTGCGCTCAGTCTCCAATAGGCTAGAATCTAGCTAGAAACTCTAGGAACTTACTGTTTAACTTGTCTAGAACTCTGTTACTTGGAAATAGAGAATTATTTTACAATTTGCGCAAGCTGCACCTAAAATACAGGGTACAAAATGGACAAGCATGTAACAATTGCTACCCGAGCAGGACTTTTCATGTATACTCTATTATACTTTAACAATTGGTTGACTTGGGAAAGCTTTTTGAATGCATAGTAAGCGCACCAGTTAAGCGCACTAGTAAGCCTTTTGTTACAGTTTTTACTTTTCTTTTTTAGCGTAACATTTTTTAAGACCTTGTTCATTGAAGATTCTAGTTCCTAAATGAAAATACCATTTCCTACAGCTCAATCAGCTCGATCGTCTGTCTAAAAACGAGGAACTCTGTCATCCCTCTGAAATGCAACAAGCTTTGGTCAAATCAACTCAGCGGTTGCCTAGTCAAAACAGTCCTGTCCTTGCAATCTGTATCCTGTATTTGGAAAATCTGAATTGGCTTTGGTGTTGGTGGAGTGAGGAAAAAAAAACAGCACCTAAAACTAAGACAAATGAGCATATATCTAAGTGCTGCGAGCTTATGCTTTCTTTTAAAATTTTAGCCATTTCTGTTTTTATTGGTCTGTGGAGTCGTGCATTACTGTGAGTTGTTTTGTCGTATACGGCGGTCTGAACGTCTGTTGGTCTGATCGTTCTATAGACTGTTTTCCATAACACATCTGCGAGCCATCATGTTGGGCTGTTAAGACTATGCTGTCTTGTTTTTGTATATTGTGACGTGAATTAATACTTAGGCCATGAAACGTCGCATGCACCAACCTAACCGTTTTCATCCGTATGCATCTACCATAACACTGTTCGTTTCATTAGTTGCGAAATGCAAAGGTTAACAGCCCAACATGGCGGCACTCAAAGTCATCTATAAAATACAGTTTCTATTGCGTGCCATTATTTCTGCCATTTCAATGTTCATATGCTCAGTAACTGTCCCGTGAAGTTAGTCACCCCTTGTCTGGTATGGCACTTAAGTGTCTTGACTCTATCATAAACTCATTAGACTTGTTAAATTGATGAGTCGTAAGACCATCAGGCTCGCATTTTAGCTCAAGAATGCATTGTTAGGTAGATACACTCAAACCTCATTATAGAAAATTGTAAATTACACAAAAATAAGTTCGTTATAACTGAAAATTTGTTATAAGGTATCTTTCTAAAATTATGTTTATTGTAAGAGAATGCTTCATTTACTTTTGTAACCAATATTTTGTTATATCTGGGTTTGTTATATCGAGGTTTGAGTGTACGTTCTCAAGAACCCATCTACCGTCCTTGGTTCTCATCTGTTCTGTTCTGACAAGGTATGCCAAGTGTGAACCTTTACTTACTAGCACTAAGTTTTTGTTCTGTATTAAAATCTGTCTGTTATTACACACTTTGTTTTGCCCTGCCGTGGCCCTGCAAATTGAACTGTGTGGTATTTAGTGTTCGCATAATTGGTGTTTGGATTGAGTTGGCATGGATGCATGACGGACGTAGTTTATGAAGCTTGAAATAATGACTGGGAAGAATAGATGGCAGAAGCGTTTGCGTCGTCTATTCTCCATTCATTTCGTTTCACGCTACATGCATGTTGAGTGAACGAAAGAGTGATTTGGCGGCTCTTTTTTTTTTCTTTGTTAGACACGGTGTTAATGAGAACCAACAAATAATCAAGCTAAGGTAAATATGGGTGACGTTATTTTATGAATGATATAAATGTAAACAAATTAAAGTGGACACAAAGACAACCCGCCATTGCCGGAAACTGAACTTACAACCGTCGGTAGTTTTCGAGGGGTTATTACATCAACAATGACTGTGGTTTCCTTAGCTTCATTATTTGTTGGTTTAATTGGATTCTGCATGATGAATGGTCCCACAGCCAGCTCGGTTTTACATGCACGCTTTTTTCTTTGCCCGTCTGTTACTCGCATTCGTGTCTGCTGCCTCTCTACTCGCATGACTAACCAAGCTGCTCGTGAGCCTCCAAGAGGCTTTCATTACCCCCACGTGACGATGCACAAAGCGTGCATCGCTCGCAAAATGGCTTATCACTTTTTTGTTATTTTATTTTGAGAGTCAATAAAATTGATTTGTGTGTGTGTGCTCATCGCAATTTTCGTTTGCGTGCTCAAGTTTCTGTTCACTCCTGCATTTATAGCCAGTCTTTGTTGCCTTGTGTCCAACTAAGAGAGCGGGGTGCTTTGTAGTTTCCAGACACATGTCTGCATGCCATTCACTTGTCTGTTGATTGGCTTCTTGATTGATTTATTGATCTATTGTCGCTTGGCGCGTAAAATGTATTGGTAGTACAGCCAACGACTTGCCGAAGCAGTGACGCCTCGGTTGCAAGCCAATGTCCCAAAATCTGGCCCGTCATCACGAGGGTTCACTTTAGGCCTAAGCTTCTTTCATTGAACCCCAAGCTATTGCATTGGTTTTAAGGTTTTCTGCCGTAAATTTTTTGCCGGATTTTTGGTGGCTGTACATCAGAGTGAGACTACAGATTTCAGAGTTGTTCTGTTTTGTCACGGAAGCCAGTGATCGCGAGTCGGTATGGTGAGTCCGAAAGATCTAAGAGCTCATAGCTGTATTTGAAAGATTAAAAAGCGTAATTTTGTTACACTCAAACCTCGATATAACGAATTCCAATGTAAAAAATAATCGGTTATAACAAAGTAAGTGACCAATAGCTTTGCCATAGATACAGTGTTACAAATAATCATTTATAAAGAATTTTCGGTTATAACAAAGTATTTTTGTGGCAGGTGTGATATAACAAAGTATTTTTGTGGCAGGTGTGACATTGTTATAATGAGGTTTGAGTGTATTTTACTGGTTCTGACTTAAGAGATCAACAAAGAAGCTTCACAATAGGTTAAGGATTGCGAAATCTCTGATGGAATGTGAAAGAAATTTGTGTTATTAGTGGCCTGTCTTGACAGCCATTATGAAATGTGAAGTCGACAAATCAACGAGACACAGAACACAAAAACGGATGCGTTTGGGTTTTTCGTTTCCCACAGTGGCAGCCACGCTCGTGAGGAAGCGGCCGTCCCTCTCCTCCTCACTCCAAATCCTCAAGGTCAGGTGACCTGCTCGTCGGCACACGAAGGTCATCTTTCTCAAGGGTCAAACCAAAGGTCGTCGCACTTTGTCGCCATCACTGCTACGCCGTCGTTGTCTTGGCCGCACCAAGCCGTGGGCCAATAGACATTCCGGTTTCAAACGAAAAATTCAGCAGCAGCAGCAGCTGTCTAAATTCCTTCGCAAAGCTCTCACAGCCGTTGCTCACATCTGCTAGTCGATTAGCGCGTTCTTTTATTACTACCATTTTTTCAACTAGTAGCACTTAGCTTCGCAGCAGGTCTGTATTGCTACTAGTAAATATCTACTGTTTTATCTTTTACTCTAAATTAATAAAGAGTAAGGTGCGGCTGTGAAGTTTGATAGTCAGGCTCGAAAAGATTTTAAGAACAGTCGTTTTGACATCAAGATGTCGTGAATGTCAGGAATTCATTCTACGTGCTAATCACGTTTCTTAACTGGCCTACAATACTTGGGCAGCTAAAAAAGATGGTCAACGTGAAACCACATTTACTTATTTTAACTTCATGCTGCTGGCAATGTATATATATATATATATATATATTGCGCTTCTTTTCAGATAGTGTGTATGTATATGTCAAAATCTTAATATAATCAAAGAGATAACTTTAAAATTATTGTTTTTATAACTTCAGGTGCATTCTCCTGATTACTGAAAGGAAAAAAAAATACTATTGTGCAACCAATGGAAGCATGAAAATGCATAAAAAACCAAGATGGCAGCTAGACAGGATAGAAAGAGTCGAGAGCTGAATAACCAAAACGCATACAGGCTCAATGATCATATCAGTGACAGGCGTACGTTTTTCCGAGCAGATTTTGTTGTAGGTCTTGCCTGAGCTAAACTTCTAATTATCTCGGATATGGCCTCATTTTTTGTCTCAAGACAAAGTAAGTTTTCTAGGCTGTAGTTAGCTTCTCTACAAAGATACCAGTGTGTGTTTCCTTTGTATCTTCATGATAATGACTTTATTACTAGCTAGGACAATAATTACTTTCAATTTTATTCAGCGTTGTACGATTTTTGCCATGCTGTGACTCCCTGCAGCTTTGAAAAAAGAACCTATGTGTGCCATACCTTGTTGGTTTATTGTTTGCTCAGCTTTTTGTAAGTTACATTGTTTTTTGTTTGTTTCTTTCTTTCAATGTTTTTTTGTACATCCCCCCCCCCCCCCCCAGTACATTGCATTTCAATTTGCAGTTATTATTGTTTCACGTTGGCGGTCTGTTCGAACGAAGTGATGCGTTAGCAGGTCCTTCTGTGCGATGTATTCACGTATTGTTCAGTTCTTATTATCTTATTCACATCCCAATAGTTCTTATTATTGACTGTTCTTCCCTAGTTTTTCTTCCCTAGTTAAATTTTCTTCCCTAGTTAAAATTTTTCTTCCCTAGTTAAAACATGTTGGAAAAACATTTATACTACTTACACAGATCCACTCCTACACCTGTAGATAGTTCTATTTTACTTAAACAGGAAGGACTGTGGAAATATCAGAATTGTATTCACTTGTTTGAATATCCGCACAACAAGCCAACATAGTCACATGCGCCCAGAACTCTAAAAAGTATTTCCGTACTGGTGAACTTTATTTTTTGCGTCGTGCTTTGCAGGAATGTCAAACATCCCTGTAATTACTGATTCTTTCGTCGTTTTCTTGTTTTCGAGCCTTACGATATGGCTTCAGCACAGCCACGATACTATAGTACTACGTCGTTTGATCGATTAGTTGCATTTATGCAAATACCAAATTAGCGTATCATGTTTATCGGTGTTAATTCGTCACACTGCGCAGCCGCGCTTGGATACAACATGTCCTCCTTTGTCTCCTATAAGCTGGGACTTGTTTCTAGCAATGTATGCTTAGCTGGTGATTGAAAGGGACATGCGCACACAAACAGTGTGGCTTGGTAGTCGCATCTATCAGGACACAAACCTGTATGCTCGTCTTGTAATTAATTGAACCATGAAACTCTGCAAGATTCAAAGCTGTCGTAGTTGACGTGCAGCTTTCTTGTTTTAAGCGTTAGAAGTACAAAGCTAAATTTTAAAAGACAGGTCTCTTTTTGTGTGTGTTGGACAGCGTCCTAGTGTTTTTATTGCAAAAAAAGGTGCTCATATACTAACAGATCCTGTTGAACTTTGTGAAACTACTAAAGGTCGACTTTCTTTACTTCATGCTGCTCAGTGTCTGCAGCCAGCCATTTATGTTCGGTTGATGTTTACTCATTCTGGATAACTTGTACTCATGCCCATGTAGAATAGTTTGTGTTCGCACAAGAAAGTGAGAAAAACTCGTGAAACAAGAACAAATGTCTCATTTTAGTTAATCAAGGTAATGAGTTTTACAAAAGTCTTGGGCTGTTTTTAGCATGCTTTTATAGTTTTCTTGCACGACCACCCAGACAATCTGGATGTGCCGATATCCGAGCCTGCACGCAGCTGCCGATTTTTTTGTTCTCGTAGAAGTAGTTCTTATTTGCGAACATTGTCAACAAGAATGAGCATCGTAGTAATCTAAAGCTGCAGTTATTTTTGGAAGGCATTGAAAGGATGCTAGACACAACTGAAGGGACTGCGTTAGCTGGCCTTAAATGGCTTGTACAGTGTTACCTGTAATACCGATCTCTGTCGCACTCTAATGCTTATCAGAACTTTGTTGCCAAGTGCTTGATCTCAGTGCCAGTACTCGTCGGAACGTTTTACAGTGCAGCAGTTTGTTTTCACTTAATCGAGTCATTCGAAGGAACCTTGTTACAACCTGAGAGCTATGTCTATGTTGCCCAAAGTGTCACGCGATCACGTGTTTCGTGCAAGTGGACTGGTCTTCATTATTTTTCAATTCAAGCACTCTACAAGCATGCCCACATTTCTAATTAGTGACAGTTTATCCAGTGCTTGATTGAGTTCACTTATCATTGTTGTCGAAAACACACTATTGATTGAGCATTTCTTATTTCCTTCATCTAACTGATGTTGAAAACGACTCTTCGTGAGAAATGGCTGCTTAGCCGTAAAACTCTTTTTTGCAGCTGTTGACGCAGTGGCAATATTGAATCGGGTTAACAGTTTTCTTCAGAGCAGTCTTGAGTGAAAAACTGCAGTGCCCATTCGTTTTTGACTGGGCGTTCAAGCGTAGATGTTTGCAGAGAAAATTGATTTTGGTATTTCATGTGCCATACGCTTGCTGCAGTGCAAAGTGCGCACTTTATACTCGTTAACATTCCTTTGATAGACATCTCACCAGATATACGTTTCCATAATTTATGTGAGAACTGCTCATCAAAACAAAGATCCGTTTCATTATGTCATTAGTACTAACATGCTTTTGATGCTTATGAGATTTCTCTTAGTGTTTGTAAGATCTAATGTTCTTTTAACTGTGGAACTGCTGATCTGTTATCTCATTGCTCAAACATTTCCAAATTTTAATATTTCTCGCGTTAATGCCTGCGTGAAGCAACGTGTAAGACTAACTCCAAATTATTTTCTGTTGTCACATTTCAACCTAGACAGGTAAACCTTTGTCCTGTGTAAGCTGTGTGATTGTAATGAGTAAATGTTCTTCATTAGTCATGAAGGGTAAAAACGCCAGGAGTAAAACCTTCATATAATAGAAGGTTTTACTCCTGGCTTTTTACTCCTGGCTCCACTATGCAGTGGAAGGAGTAGAAAATTGGGCAATTATTTCTGCATAATTTTAGGCAGACCTGTTTGAACGAAAAAAAGATGGTACACAGCCCATGCAAGATTTCAAATATAGATGTGTACATTGCAATCATGATCGAATAACCAAACATGCTTATTTTGCTGCCCATGAAATCGCCTAACCCAGAATCATGTGAAAGATACTACTTGCTTTTCGTTATGTGATGGCGTCGGGCATCTTTCAGCTGTTTGCATCACATTAGGCATGAAAGAGCGCTGCACTGTGAAACACCTTAGAAGCACCATCCCAAGATACCATCACTTTCATTCCAAGCACTCAACTAAAACAGGGTTTGTCATAATGAGATCTCAACGTACCACTTCCTGGGCGTTAAGTTCGTATCAGTCTAGAGAATGCGAGGCCCCATATGCTATGCAGTTCTGTTGTTCAGACCTGTAATTTGCGACGACCATCACTGTATCATAACGCAAGAAAGAAATGGCTGTGATGAATGCTTTAAATAATAAGATGGCTCATCTGGCCACGCTCAGATTTAATTTTAATAATGTAGCATCAGGCACGAAAATAATCTTCATATATCTGAAAATTTCTTTTGAGCGTATTGTAACATTATCTACGACAAGGTTATCCTTCCTGCTGAGCTGTCCGAGTGCAGTCTATAGCCTACATAATGCTAGAAAAACATTGTACACCTTTGGGAGCCAGTTCAATTCTATCATCGTTTTTTAGACCTTGTGTAAGCGCTATCTCTTTTCATCACAAAACTCTTTTGTACATACATCGCTTGACCTTTTTTCAGACGCCCTGCGTAGAAGCTGCCATATCATGTAGTAGCTTGCCATATCATCTTACTAGCTTGCTTAGCAAGCCTCGAAGCACAGTGCAGTGCTTCTCAGAGTGTCCTTAAGAAGTACCTTAACCCGCTAGAAGCTGCCTATTGATGCATAGACGTAGTGCAACTATATATGTATAACCAGAGTCTATATGAAAACCCCTAGAAGCACATGTCCTGAAGGACTAGTTAGAGTAGCTGCTTCGTTGCACCAGAGTATGTTAGAAAATGCGCATATAACTATATATTTTGTAGATTCTCCTCAATGCGACCAGACAAGTTCACATATCTTCGACATTGTGAAGCCATGCATCAGCTCCAGAAGCGTTAGTGGTAAAGGCCATCCGCAGCGTTATGCAACTCAATGGCATCTTCAACAAACCGCGTTTGTTTTAGGTCCACCCTGGTGCGCCATCAATTCCAAGTAGCAGCAGCTGGGCACCCTTGGCACTCAATCATGCAGTTTGCCGAAAATTATGCTAGCTTTTGATAGTACAACTGAAGCCCCACTGCTACGTTCTAGACTAGAAATTCAACTCGGTTGTTTACAAAACCAAGCGAAAATAGGTCTCTTTTTTTTTCCATTACTAAGACTCTCATGCATTCCAGTGATGCCTCGCATTAAAATTAAAGCATAATCTAAGATATTAAGAAACATAGCTGCATCCGGGCTTTTGAGACCCTGTGGTGTCAGTGGCACTTCGGGAATCTCGAAGGCCGTGCTCTGGCTCCTGTGTTGTATCCATTAATGGCAAGGTTCTCACACTGTGACCGATGATGTTTTCTTGGTATCTGAAAAATTGCTTCGGTTCAATTTTTCTTTGACCCGTTCAGTGAAACTGAAATTGCTTTGCGGTTGTCCTTTAGACGACTTGCAGAATCCAATACCAGTGACACGGAAGCTGTTTTATGCTCCATCATGTTCAGAACAAGCGTGTGGCTTCACCACGGCAACTTGAAATGCCTCTTCTTTGCCACAAACGCTGCAGCCCAACACCTCGACCTAACAGATTTTTTTAAGCGGTCAAGGTGCGCTAATGTAGTGCTGCGATCTTCTAACACATTAATCACCAATTCAACTCACGAAGAATGTACCAGAAGCACCAATCTGTTTTTTAGTCGTAACTTTTTTCATGCTATTTAGCAGTGAAAGGAGTAGAAACTTGGGCAATAGGAGTGTGATTTGTCGTTAGCAACATTGTTCGAAACTGGCGTGACACAGTACAGCTCGGAGTTGGTGGCTGAAGCGTTAACTGCGAGATGTGTACGGTCGTCGTGAACGAACACAAAGCCTGGTACAGTGCTGTTGTGAATGCTTGTAACTGCATTCTTGGCGATTCACTTTCAGTGGGATGCGATCGCTTTTGCCGGATTTCGTGCTTCGTGGTGAGCTGCATGTCGAGAAAACTTGCGATAGTGACGTGTCATTGAAAGTGATCGACCATTAATGCCACCCCCGGTAATATGCATGCTTTCACCTGCTGGCTCTGAATGTGTTGGAACATAAACCAGGCTCGAGTCTGAGATGTTTGAGTGGTAGCTTTGCAGTGTCCTTTCATAATTCTGTAGTGCAGAGATGGTTCCTTATTTTGTTCTAGTTAATTTCGGAAACGCCGCGCAGCTCTGCTTTTTCGTCGGCACTAACGACGGCTTATCACATACTTTACAGTCTCTATTTGAATCCCATTTAATTTATGTGGTTTGTTGAAGTCAATATCGGATATATTGTGTAGCTTTTACAAACCTGCAAAACATTTCATGCTGTGTTCGAACACATCTGACTACTTTTTCGAAGAGGTGAGACCCAGTATGGCTCTCTCTGCAATAAAAAGTTTCCAACTTTCCATCAAACCGTTTGTGGAACTGGTTTCCTATTGAATGCTGTGGACTTGATAGCATGCTTATGGTATTTACCGCAGCCTATTGAGGATACCTTGATGAGTTTACAAAGAAATGGCTGGCACTAGTGGCTCACTGGAACTATGGCGACTGTGCTGACTCGTATGTTTAGTCCCCACACTCCACAAAAAAAAAAAGTTTCATACTGTATGTGTATAGATATATGCACCCACACAAACGTTCATAAAGAGGCTTCAGACCTTTGCCTCTTCTTAAAAGAGTGTCTGGTTGAAGCTGTCCTGCTGCGTTCAAAAAAACTAAACAGTTCCCATGTTTTTACCTGTACATATGCAAAAGTTGTTCTTTGCACTGAGAGACAAGCACAGGCTGTTTGCTGCATCATAACGAAACAGTTTTGTACTGTTCTTGATATGTACCCTTGCCACGGTGGCCTATAGTGGCTAAGGTACTCGGCTGCTGACCCGCAGGTCGCGGGATCGAATCCCGCCTGCGGCGGCTGCATTTCCGATGTAGGCGGAAATGCTGTAGGCCTGTGTGCTCAGATTTGGGTGCACGCTAAAGAACCCCAGGTGGTCGAAATTTTCGAAGCCCTTCACTACGGCATCTCTCATAATCGTATCGTGGTTTGAGACGTTAAACACCACATATCAATCAATCAATCAAATGTTCTTGATATGTTGTGTTTTTAACACCTAGCTGACATGCTGTTGCACTCCTTTTCGATATCTTTTTTTTAAAAAAAACACTACGCAGCTTCATGTTCAGGCTTGTATGAGCATTTGCAGCCACGAGAGAAGAGCACAAGATGCACAGTATTACATACATTGCTCGCAAACTTACTACGCAGTCTCTGCAGTGCATGGTATGTATAGTAGTAAACACAGTATAACGATCTAAAAGAAAGAAGGAAAGGAAAATTGTGAAACGATCACAGTAAGGACATTTTATTAGATCAGTCAAGGGTTCCTACGCCGGTGCAATGTGCTCGTATCCTACTTGGGAAGCTTGTGGGGGACAAAGTCCTTGTAGGCTTCTTCCAGAACCTTCGCATATGGGTCGTCGTCCCTGACAACTGCAAGAAAAATTTCAAGTTGAAGCTCTCAGAAGTTGAACAGGATATATTACTGGAGCTAACCATAGTTTCTTAAAGCATTTAGCACAACAGGGAACCGTGGCAATGCGATAGTTCAGCCACCATGGGGTATGATGGATATGACAGATAGCTTCAAATGCACTTTTGGTTTTGCTTGCTTACAATTGTGTTTTGACTTTTCTCGTGGTTTCATTGCGACCTCGCGAGCACACTTGAATTTTTGAGCCTAAAAGGGTCAAGACCGTGAAGTGGAACTGCTGAACTCCATCATGCAACAAAGTTGCTGCATGCCACACAGAGCCAAAAAAACGAAGCTGGGGCAGATCTGTGCACTAAATGTCTGTCCTATGCTAGTTGAAGCACTCGGCGTTCCAGCTTTTGCAGACAGTGACACCAGATTTCCCTTTACTGTGCTGTTCTAAAACTCTATAAAGCCATCGTCTCAATTTGTGAACTTGTGTCCGTCGAGGTGACAGCTAACATTCTGAAACTGGCAACTCCTCTTGATCAGGGATGCGTACCCAACGAAGACTCATCCTGTTGTCAAATCTTTGGCTTCATCGAGATTAGCTTTTGAAAGATTTCGCATCGTAAGATAATAATGGCTCGAGCACACAAATCTTGTTAATAGTTTTTTTTTCAATACAGGCTTCTATCTTTTCCTTCCTGTTGTTTAAGATAATAATTCGTAATACTAAATTATCACCAATAAAACGAGAGGTTTGCATGCTCGTGTCCAGGTTTTTTTTTTTTTTTTTTTTTTTTTTTTTTCAAAATAGTGAAGCCACAGTAATCTATATGGACTCTGCCAATCGTAGCTTGCAATTCTGCACGTGCTAGATGTATCAAAAAAAAAAAAGAAAACTCGAGATTTGTCCCCTTGGTGCTGGAAAGTGATAAAGTGACCCATTCAGTTTTTTATCTCTTTCGTTTTCCCTTTGCGGCATTCGACGTAAACAATTATCAGTGCATGATCGGCATCGAAGTAGGCCCTTTTTACCTGTGTAGCGCGTCCTGTAGTGCCAGGGCTTGTAGTGTTGCTTGATCGCCGATCGAATGCCAAATGGGGCCACTGCAATGCAAGATGAATTTCATGCTGTCGTCAAGTCTATAAGTGTTTGCATCGCGCGAAAGAACGTGGCCCTTTTGAAGGATTCGTCAATCTCCCCCCTGGGTTTGGTGAGAGAACGCATCCTGTGCAAGGGAGGCTCTGCTATGAACATCTCAGCCAAATCTTGCAGTCGTGAGCTGCAAGCCAAGTTTATGAATCAGCGTGAAGTTGCAATTTTCCTGGCGCACCCTCCTTTCGTACAGAAGCCTGTACTCACTCTCTTCAGAGCTGCCGGTGCCTACTTTTGACGTAGAAGAGCATGCACAGTTGGTGGCTGTTCATTGAGCCATAGGTGAAAGTAGTGCACTTTAGATGGAGACGAGGAGGTAGCGAGTGCCGTGCCCTTTTCGTCTCCGTCCGATGTGGGCTACTTTACCTTAAAAGATATCGTGCTATTGGCCAATAGTCGACACGAAACGAGAGCTGCAATTGAATCGGATGCGATTCTTGCCATGGTGCCAGCGCTGCACTCCATAGTCTGCCGACTCTACACAACGAGCCACACTTGCACACAGGAATTGCAATAGAAGAGGGCCAGTGAGTTTTGTGATGCATGCTCCAAGTGGCGCACCATGACGCAAGTTCTTTACCCCTTGCCATCCCTCTTTTTGTGGCTTCTAGTGAGCTTGTAGGGACGAAAGAAAAAAAAGGACAGCTTCTTGGGCTAGTTGGGTCACCCACTGTTACGATAAAACTTAGTGTGATGAATTGACACATCGACAACAATAACACGAGAGCTCGTACTCATCCATATTCTTGCGTGTGTGTTATTTTTTAATGCCAATGTTATTTACAACGATGAGAAGAGAGAAAGCGATTAAGCCAAGCGACAAATGCTTGAAACTTCACTAATTCTCGACAGATTCCAGAAACTTAAGCCACAATAGGTTCCAAATCGTGCGATTATCATGCAAAGGGCGATGGCCATGGCGCCTGGCTTACCGGCAAGGACCACAACAGTCGAGACGATGTGCTCGGGATATAAAACCCACACCTGCTTGATCTTAGAGACTGCAAGAAATGTGCAAAAAAAATGAGGTCATGTACTCGTTTTCACTTGGACACGTGTTCTTTGTTTACGTTTCGGCTATTTGAAACGGAGTGTGCTGTACATTTACCAAATGAGACAAGGTGCACCATTCAGATAACTGCACAAGGACAATCGATAATGACGTACTCTTAAGGCTCGTTCACCACTGCGAACTAGTACCAGCCACTGACCGAGTTAGTCGCAAAGCAACTGGTTGCGAACGGTCGCAAATGGCCACTTCAGTTGAAATGCTCGCCACTAGATTTCGCAGTCGCACAGCTGCATTCGCAAACCTCTGATGCAATCAAATGTGCAGGTACAAGGTATCGGATTATTTAATGGGGCAATGGAAAATGAGAGCAAATGTGAATCTTGCGTGACAAGTATAGGTTTACTCGGGAGTAAGCATTGGTAACGTAGAGTCGCTTTTCCGTCGCGAGTCGCGGATGGTCGTGTGACCGGTGCTAGTTTGCAGGTGTGAATGATACCTTAGCTGTAACATTACACAAAGTACTGAGTTGCAGAGTACTTCGGCGTAGTGTTAGCGACACAGTCAACTGATCATCCACAACAAACCTAAGCCTAACACGACTTTTAACATGTCTCATGAGAAATTGGACCAAGAAATGTTTGTGTCCGCATCAGTGCACAGCCAGTACATACCTGCAATCCACGCACCTCATTGAAGGCGTGTGCAGCGCAACTCGTTCGCAGCAAAAACCCGCAAACTTATGGGGGAATAGAATTGCACTTCAGGCATGACAAAGCAGGGACAACTGACACTTTCTGCTAGAAGCAGGGTTCACTTTTGTTCTAGTAAGTTATTTTAATAAGTCCCACCCAGAACGCTACTGAAGAACATGGGCATTCTTTTTTTTTTTCCACCACCATCAAGATGCAGCAGCTATGAATGGTCAAGAGCATTGGCAACTATGCTAAGGTACTTTCTTGGCACATTTTTAAAAGAATCTACTTCAAAACTTCATAGTAAATGCACGAGATTCTTTTGTTCCCTAGTATCAGGATGTATCACTTGGGATAACAATAAAAGAGAGAAGTACGAATTTAAGGGCCCATTTTAATTGATGCAATATTAATGAGAAATGAAAGACAATATTGCCAAGGAAAGTATAGGAGACATTATTACTACTAATTCTAATGTAAATGCGAAGAAAGGAAAAAGGCGGAAAAGACAACTTTCTGCCGGCAGGGACCGAACCTGCGACTTCGAAAGTCTCTGCCGTTGTCCCTGCCGGCGGACAGTTGTCTTTACGCCCACTTTTCTTCTTTCACGTTTACATTCCAATTACTTTAACAACATCCCCCTACTTTTCTTGACATTGCTGTCGGTTCTCATTAATATTGGGATAACAATGTGATTATGTTGAATTTTATGGTGGAACATATAATGAACAGTGACCAGAAATGGTAAGTGTGGAGGTGCAACGTATGTTCCACTACGGACAATGCGTATGATGTATTCTTTATAAGGAAGTAAGGGACAATGCTCACCTTCACCGTTAAGCAGCACTAGCATGTTTGTAATGTCAGAGTACTTAGCCTTTAATTGATCCGGCTACCAAAAACACAGAAACATACAGTTAATACTAGTGCGACCCCTCTGTTAACTAATATCGATGACATGAGTAGTTGCAGTGTGGTGAGCAATGCACAAACAGTGACATTTTAAGTACACTGCCGGGTTTAATGTGAAGTTCGACATATTAACCTGCATCACTAGCACCTTTAATCTAATTGCGGCACCATAAGGCCTTCCTTCCACTCCAGAAACTGGGAATTTAAACGCATCGCAAATTCCAGTTGTTTTCATAAATACAGCCCGTCAGTGACAAAACCTCCATTTTGTGCTATCAAGTTAGCTTCTGTAATTATGAAAGGTGCTCTGAAGTGTCAAATAGGTTCAGGCCACACGTCCGAACACTTTTTTTCTTTTGCGTAAAAGTTTGCATCGCACTTACATAATACGCATATAAATTTGCAGCCTTTTGAAGTTGAATCGCACTTCTTTAATGGAGGAATTAGCGAAACAATATCGGTAGCTGGGCTCAATCGACTTTCGCAACCAAGGCGAGGTTTGTTGAGGTTAATTAACTATGAGCATAAAAGGTACAACTTTCCCATGGATAACGGGCCCTTTTTTTTATTCTTTTTAACGGCACGTGAATTTACGTCACACAATTAGTATAAGCGCCAATGCCTCATCCGCCATTTGAATTTCCTTTCCAGTGTTACGCACGTTAAAGAACCCCAGGTGGTCAAAATTTCCGGAGCTCTCCACTACGGCGTCTCTCATAATCATATGGTGGTTTTGGGACGTTAAACCCCACATATCAATCAATCTTTCAAGTGTTATTGCATGAGTGAGTGTGTTTTCTCGTACCTGCACGAGAAAAAGGTGCATCGCTAGGCGTGCATTTACCAAGACTTGATAGCTGCGATTTTGCAGCAACACATGTTCCTTACAAAAGCTCCGCGGTTGGACAACTCACGATACTAGGCTACGATCCAACCTGTTGGCAAAGCAACACAGGCAGTCGACCAGTTTTGAATAAAAATTGAGCATTCGAAAGAGTTAGCAAAGGCTCCTACGCGCGGCTATGACGGCGAAAACTGAGGAAACTTTTGTGATCTTGCGTCAAACGAAACCGAGCAATTGCTACTCGCACTCCGCAGGTGCTGACGACCCTGCTTTAATCGAATCAAGGCCTCTCGGTCGCAAATTCGTTAGAGCACATTCAGAGCGCGTCTCGAAACAAACGTAACGACACTACGCGCGAGAAATAAGCAAAATTTGCGTACAGAGGCCCATGTTGCAGTCGCCTGACCTTCCCCGCAAGTTCACGTCCAGCCGGATCTGTCTGCTAAACCGACTCGACTTGGCTAGCGACTGTTTTATCGGCCTCGTAGATATTTGCGTACAAGCCAATCCACAAACAAATGGCTTTTTTTTTTTTTTTGAAGTGTTAATTGTTTCAAGTGTGAAAAACGCAGTGAGCGATCGTTAGGTCTGATCACGGCTTCGACGTTAGATCAGCCTGCCGCTGCCTACAACAACGAAGCAAACAAATAAATCAGCAGCAAAACACTGTAAGTCAAAAAAATTTAATTGCATCATTTCACACGTTTGACACGCGGGCCGAACGCAATATTTCACGCAGTCATATCTTTCTCGGCGCATACAAAACAAAAAATGCACACGACGCCCTCAATCAACCGTTGTAACAGGTTACTACAGTTTGTGAAGCAACAGGACCCGGTTGTAGTTTGAGCAGAGGCGGAACTCTCGAATCGCAGCGCGGTCTTCGCGAGCAAGTCACACTCGCACACGTTCCCGTTCGTTCCTCTACAAAGGTGCGCTTTGTTATCACCGCCGCAGTACAGAACGAGTAAAATACGGTATACACGAGCGCTTCGCGTTGTGTATCCTGCGCGTCATTCGTTCCGCACTGCGTCCGTTAATAGGCGCACCTTCGATGATGAATGAGCACAGCGATTCCTGTTCACCTAGTTAGCACGGTCTCGAACACCAGTGTTCATTCCTGCATCGACTCCTCGTCTCCTGCCTCGTCTTCTTCTTCGTCGACGGGCTCTTCGTCCTCGCGAGGCGGTAGCGTGCGTTCAACAAGGTCGAGGATGGTGTTGATGTCTTCGTCGGTGAGTCGCTCTTCGCTCTCTTCGATGAGAAGCTGTATCTCGACCGGCGAGGTAGGCCTGTGGTTGACGAGGTTCAGCTTCTCGATCTTGGTCAGCTTGATTGGGAGCTCGGATATCTGTCGCAGGAAGTCTTCGATGTGCTCGGGCGTCTGACGCAGGCAAGCGGTTCCTTCGAGGTATGTGACCGTCTCGTACGACACAGTGGCCAGGTTGGGCACCGTACGGGGCCCCGAAGCCTTGCCACCCTTCTTGTCGCTCTGAAGTCCCTTGAGCAGTGCGAGCACCTCGGAGTTGCTCAGGAAGGCGGCGTTTTCCTTGATGATTTTCATGGCGCTCTGCTCAAGCACCGTTCCAGCGTGCGCCCGCCGGTGTGTTGACCGGTGCCGAAGCCGTCAAAGTGAACCTTGTTTTGTGGTCTGGACCTCAGAATAAAAGTGCGGTTTATTACGCCGTCTAGACGGCATAATAGGCGCTGAAACAGACCGCGAATGAAATGTCGCACGCCAAAAGTCATGTGACCTTAAGTAAACAAATAATAACGCACTAGATTTTTGCCGCTACACGCGGGTGTTTTGAATGAATAGTGGCGCGGTGAACACCACGACGGCTGCGACACAGGCTTGCAGTGATACATCTCCAGGTGGTTTCCTCGTAGCGCAAGTGAAAGAAAGAAAAAGTGTGGGTACCTATCAGGGATATATTGCGTGAACGCAAAAAGATACATGGTGTAGCGATGCGAGAGACCCGCCAAGTAGTCTAGTGGCGAAGGCATCTCGGCTGCTGACCAGCAGGTGTCGCATGATCGAATCCCGGCCTTGAAATTCTTGAATCTTGGCCTTGAAATTTCGATGAAGTTTGTTGAAAATAAATCATGGAAATGAATATTTCTCTAAAATATCCGAGGCTTCCATTAGGTTAGAAGGGGTTGCGAAGCCATATAGCTCATTTACTTCTCTTCAAATACGCAGCGATGCAACAAAGTGATGTCGCTTTTCACACCGGCGCTCAAGGCCGTAACTGGGAGGGAGTTTAGGGGGTTCTGACACACCTTGAAATGTTTTCGCTCTTTAACTTTTCGAGGAATACAAAAGTATTCACACGCGTTCACATTGTACACTAGTTGTCAAAGTTAGCCGTTCACGTAAGGTACCCCCGGAAAAATTCTATGGTGCGGCCGTGCCGGCACCTCTTGACTTGCAAACATCATGCAAGCAGCAACACAGCGCGGTCCTCAAACTGAGATAGGTACGTGCATTAATTGCAAAAGGATGGAAAGGTGGACTAGTTGGTAATTCATGACGGTTCAGCGAACTGGGAGCGCGGGGGTAAACACAGACACAAAGCAGAGAGGAGGCACACAGCACGATCGCTCAACTAACAACTGGTTTATTCTCACGTTCGAAGGACATATAAGTACACAAGGGTGCGCATGTCAACAGGAATAAGATGATAGTGTGAGCTGCAAGCGTGGCGATCATTCGAAGCACTTGTCTACGAATCATCAATATAGTTGAACTCGCAGTCATGTAGTGATAATGACGAATGGCCGATACATTGATTCTCATTTCTAGAAATGTGATATGCTTCGGAAATTTTACGCGCAGTTTGAAGTGGATGCCGGAAAAGTACACTTGTTTTTTACAACGGTTGACATTTGCAGGAATTGCAAAGCGAAGCTAAAACGGAAAAAAAAAGACTACCTTTTAAGGAACTCAAATGCTCCCTGAGGCGTATATTCAAACATCGCCCGGTCTGGCCGATGTACATGCGACCGCACGTTAGCGGCATGCTATACACCACTCCAAAAAAACACTTCACAAATTGTTTGGCATGTTTCTGCAAACATCCTCTGCTTTTCGACGCGCCCTCCTATGCACCATGGCGCATATATGGCCCAATTTATTGGGTGCAGAGAAAACAACGCGCACGCCAAACCGGTTCCCCACACTTTTCATCAGTCCATGCGCCAATTTATGAATGGAAGGGATGTCGGTCACGCGTTTGTTTCCTTTATTGCATTCTGCAGAAATACACGCACGTTTATCACCGTTTCTCACCATCGGCAGAAGTCTCTCACACACCGATGCGATTAGATACGGCAGGTACCCAGCCCCGAATAACCGTCCTAGCTGCGCTAAGAAACCATAGTGCACCATGTGGATACAGCTTTTTTTCTAGCGCTGAACGAAGGCATGACAGAACAATTCATAAGCTTGGAATGGCCGGACGAGTAATTTAAAACGCGTTTCGCGGATCGAGGGTTATATTGCCAGCAAAGATGATTGCCTCCAAAAAATAGAGAAAGGTCTAGAAATCGGAATTTATGATTACTCGGAACCTCCGAGGCCTTAATCACTGAACTACCGTCAGGCACGAAAATCTTCAGATACGTTGATGATTATCTGATTTTTGTAAAGGAATGTTCTACAATGAACTATGACGCTATTTTGGCATGCTTCGAGAGGGAGGACATGGACCTCCGGTTTACTGCTAGACACAGTGGTGTTTAGGTACTGGGGCTGTGCACTCTAAACACAAAGTACTTGTGATGCTCTAAACCGTTCACAATTTATTCTAAACACAGTGAAGGTTGGCGTCTGCCTCCACCAAACGCTCTTGTTCTTTTAAAGCGGTAAACTTGTTTACGTCGTGATTCTTGTCGGCACAGTCCCATCAAAAGCGAGGGCCATGGGGTGGCTTCATGATCTCCAATAGTATAGCACCAACTACTCTAACTCGTTAGCCACTTTTATTGCGATAGCAATTGTATGGACACTCTCGGATAGATTTTGCCGCCAGGGTCACTCTGTATATGTATATGTATCTATATATATAAAAATGCAAGAACGAAAAAACTTTAAAAAATACTCTGGTGCGAAAAATCGAGGTTAAGTCCTCTCAATCTTGAGTGAGAGGTGTTAACCACTAAGCCACCGAGAAGCTATCCATATCGGCAAGCTATTTAAGTCTGCCACGTACCACTGCTCACGGGCATCTCGGAGGGATTATCGTGTTTTCAGCATTGCAGGCAAGATGTCGCATTGAGCTTGCGCTGCCAAATAGCGCGGCGGCGCGCGTTCTAATCTCCCAAGCGTACTTTGCCCCGCTTAGAGGAGGAGAGTGATGCTCCCTCGCGCGCCCTTATCACGGGTCGGGAGGAGCGTAGGATCGTAAGTCTTGGCTAGCCTCGGGCTTTACCTGGAACGATTCTGTTGTAGTCACCGGGCGCACAAAGGTCACTGCAATCATTGTAGTCTCCGTTTTCGAAAAGCACGTGTTTTCCAGACACAGCGATATAACAACTGAGACGCTTATTCGCGTGCGTCTGTACCTGTGAGTACGTTTCGTGCGTCATGGCATGGCAAGATCTAGGGCCTTCCGAGTGGAGAATTCAGCTCCCATCTTCAGAAAATTTCTCCGCCGATTCGGGGACGCGATTCCTTCTATAGAATTTGGTCGAACGCCAGCATGTCGGTACTGGCACCAAAATTGCAGACTCGAGCGAGCCGTTTATTTTCTAGAATGTATTGCAGCGCGGTCTCGGCCGCTTGTTGCCGTACCGTCTTGAATGAGGCACGCATACACATCGGATCGACTTGCTCGGCGAAAATCGCGTCCAGCTGCTGGATCATCGCAACATACGCGTCTTGCACGGCGTCCGCCGGGATCGCAAGGTCCACTGCCGGAATGGGTTCCACCGCACGCACGTAGGAGTTTAAACCCCCAACGCCCAGTGGGTTCAGTAGCAACGCCTTCGTGTGCTCCGGCGTAATTTCCTTGGCAGCGGCGTTGATGTAAACTTGAAAGACCAGACGCCACTTTCGCCATGGAATAGGAAGCCTACCGGGGCGCTGCAAGAACATGGGCAGAGGTGTGGCAGCATACATCCTTGCGGGATAATAAAACCGAACCGGAGGACCGAATCACGCGTAGCCCAGTATTCTTGGCCTCGGTGAGTCACAAACTGGTGATCCGCAGAAAATGTAGTATCGGCGGGGGAGCATCCAGGGTACTAAACACGGTAGCACAAGTAGCAAAATTCATCTGCCCTCCTTCGGCCCGACGCAAGCGGATTCGTCGCCTCGTCGCCAGGTGTATCGTGCGTCGGACGCGACGCACGGAGAACGTGAAGCCCGGCGCCCAAAGTGCGGGTTGGGAAGAAGTAGGAAGTGGCTGGCACACGCGAGGCCCGGGCGGAATACTCTCTTTATGTACACAAGCATGGCTAATAAATACTAAGGTCCCTAAATGAAACAAGCTTTATCTAGAAACCTTAATAAATACATATTGTAAGATGGCGTCGAGTACACTCAAGACTCTCCTTTATTGACCCGAGTATGAGCCCCACAACCTAAACTTGACTGGTGATCATGAGTATGTACAGATGAAAAGATGGGACGCATAAATAATGCTCACACTTATTTTCCCCGCGCACTTGAGCGGCCGGCCCGGCCGAGACTTAGGCGGGAAAGGTACGGCGCACAAAAGGTTTAAGACGTGAAACGTGGACTATCTCGGAGGCACGGTAACGACGGTCCGAGGAACCCTCGACGGGAGTGACAAGGTAATTGACAGGAGATGTTCGTTCACAAACAACGTAAGGTCTTAGAAATCGAGACTGAAACTTTTCACACAATCCGGGTGTGCGAACAGGCGTCCAAAGTAGTACTTCATCTCCAGGACGGAATGTGACGTCTCGACGAAAGCTGTCATAGCGTTGCTTGCGGTCTTGTTGACTGGCCTCCGTGTTGAGTTGAGCACGTTGCCGGGCCTCAGCAAGCCTGGAGAGGAAATGTTCTGGCGTAGTCGTCGACGTTTTTGTCATAGCATTGAAGAAAGAGGCGTCAATGGTGAATGTCGGTGCACGACCATAGACGAGGAAGAAAGGTGAATACCCGATGGTTCGTTGAACAGCGGTGTTGTGTGCAAATGTTACGAACGGCAAGATATTGTCCCAATTATCGTGGTTCGGTCCGATGTACATGGATTTCATGTCGATAAGAGTCCGGTGGAATCGCCCTGTCAGCCCATTTGTCTGTGGGTAGTAAGCGGATGTGGTCTTATGAACTGTGCCACAAGTTTTTAGAATTTCGTCCAGAATTGTCGATATGAAGGCCTTTCCTCGGTCACTCAACAACGTGCGAGGTGCACCATAACGCAACACAATGGCTTCTAAAAAGAAGGCGGCAACGTCTGAGGCGGAGCTAGTGCGTAGAGGAGTGGTCTCCGCGTATCGTGTGAGGTGGTCGACGGCTGTGACGATCCAGCGGTGGCCCGCTGGCGTTACGGGAAGTGGCCCGACGAGGTCTATTCCGACAACGGCAAAAGGTGTGTCGGGACATGGAATGGGTTGTAATAAGCCAGAAGGAGCTGAAGTTGGTCGTTTCCGGCGTTGACAAAGTGGGCAAGAAGCGATATAATTAGCCACAAAGGTAGAAAGACCAGGTCAGAAGAAACGGCTCCTAACGCGGTTGTAGGTCTTTTGAAATCCCAAGTGTCCAGCTGATGGTTCGTCGTGCAATGCTTCGAGAACTTGTTTTCGCAGCGAACGGGGAAGTACTGGCACCCACCGATGCCCATCCGCATTGTAAGTATAGTGCTGCAGGACATTGTTCTCTAGCTTGAACAGCCGTAGTTGACGACGTAGTCTGGCATTAGGTGGAGAAGGCGAGCCATTCAAGTATCCGATGATGCGGTTACAGTAGGGGTCGTCACGTTGGTACGCGGCAAACTGGGCGCTGTTGTTTAAAGGTAGCGACCCAGCAACTGCCAGGGGTGATAACGTGAGTGAAGAGGAAGCCGCTTGATCACCTGAGGGGCATTCAGGATGCGTGGTTGGAGGTGAAAGTGGCAGAGGGCAGCGAGAGAGAGCGTCAGTATCCTGATGCTGTTTGCCGGATCTGTACACAACGTCAAAAGTGTACTCTTGCAAACGCAGTATCCAGCGACCGAGGCGCCCAGACAAATTCTTCAGCGAGGACAACCAGCATAGGGCATGGTGCACGGTCGGTAACCACAGTGAAGTGGCGTCCATACAGATAAGGTCGAAATTTCTGGATGGCCCAAACGACAGCGAGACATTCCTGCTCTGTTATCGAGTAGTTCTGCTCTGCAGGTGTTAGTGCGCGGCTGGCATACGCAACTACTCTCTCACGTGAAGTGTCGTCGCGCTGGAGGAGGACAGCACCGATTCCGTGGCCGCTGGCATCTGTGTGCAGGAAAGTGGGTGCACTCTCATCGAAGTGACGGAGGACAGGGTCTGATGTTAAAGCACGCTTAAGGGCTTGGAAAGCACACTCGCACTCGTCAGTCCACGTGCAATCCGTCCCTGACGTCAGAAGCTTGTGTAACGGCCCCGCAATGGCAGCAAAGTGACGGATGAAGCGGCGGAAGTAAGACGCCAGGCCCATGAAACTTCGCAATTGTTTTTGATTGCGCGGACATGGAAAACTAATTACGGCAGCAACCTTGTCGGGGTCGGGTCGAACGCCGTCTTTGCTCACAAGGTGACCCAATACTTTGATGCTTGTGCTGGCGAAGTGGCACTTTTTTGTATTGAGCTGTAGGCCAGCGTTCGCAATGCACGTTAGAACTTCGTCCAATCGCTTAAGGTGCTGAGAAAAAGTAGATGAATAAATGACGATGTCGTCTAAATAACATAAACAGGTTTTCCATTTGAGACCACGTAAGACGGTATCTATCATGCGCTCGAATGTTGCTGGAGCGTTGCATAAGCCAAAGGGCATGACGTTAAATTCGTAAAGCCCGTCAGGCGTCGCAAACGCTGTTTTCTTCTTGTCTGCTTCGCGCATAGGTATTTGCCAATACCCGCATCGGAGGTCGAGGCTGGAGAAATATTCTGCGCCTTGTAGGGAGTCCAGGGCATCATCAATGCGTGGCAACGGATATACGTCTTTTTTCGTGATCTTATTGAGCGCTCTGTAATCAACACAAAAGCGGACAGAGCCATCCTTTTTCCGGACCAACACCACAGGAGACGACCAGGAGCTGGATGAAGGTCGAATAATATCCCGTTTGAGCATGTCGGCGACGTTTTTCTCGATGATTTGCCGTTCTGCCGAAGAGAGACGGTATGGGCGGCGGCGTACAATGGAGCTGCCTTCGGTTTCGATGCTGTGCTCTGCAACGGAGGTGCGGCCCAGAACTTTGCATTGTACATCAAACGAAAGGCTGTGCTTTTGGAGAAGGTCTAAGAGGTCTCTCTTCTGCTCGGCAGTGAGGTGAGGACTTATGGTGTCATTTAAGGTAACAGTGGTAGCCTTGATATCAGTAGTAGCCGACAAAGGCGGTGATCCTGCGTGAAGGGGAACCAGCGAAAAGGGCTCACTGTCAGCGAAGCAGCTCACAGCAGTGCCCTGGGGCAGCATCACTGGCGAAGAAGTTGGATTCAAGGCGGTGACCAATGCTTTACCGTTGTTAAACCGTACAAGGCCGGGTGCTATGGTAAGCCCTGCAGGTTTGGAGCGAACTGATGGAGCTATGAACACGTCACCATTAACTATAGTATCCGAAGCGATCGTTAGAAGTTGTTCATCTCCTGGCGAAATGAAACAATCAGTGGCAGCAACGAAACGGAAGCTGTATGGATCGACATCCGATGAACTCTCAGTAGCTGACATTTGAATGACTCGCTGACGACACGATATGAAAGCTGATGCCGAAGAAAGGAAGTCCCATCCTAAAATTACTGTGTGAGTGCACAAAGGAAGTACAAGAAACTGAATGTGGTGAAGGATGCCATCTATGAAAACGCGGACTGTGCAAACACTTGAAGGCTGAATAGGGACTCCATCTGCGCAACGAAGGGGAGGACCATCGTAGGGCGTCCTAACTTTCTTCAAGCGGGTACAAAAGTCTGCACGAATTACGGAAAGTGATGCGCCTGTGTCCACCAGTGCCTCTGTCTGTATACCTTCAACATACACCAATAAAACATTCGATGGGCGGTCCGGAGGAGTTTGACGCAGTTCGAAAGATGCAGCTTTCCCTCCCGAAGCTGCACTGTTCAGTTTTCCAGTTGGCGGTCGGGAATTGAAGTAGAAGGTCGGAGAGGAGAAGAGGAACGCCGCATCGGTGAAGGTGAGCGACGACGTGAGAACCGGGAACTGCCAACTGGGTCAAAGTTCTGCGGAGACGGCGACCGACGTGTGCTGTTCGGATACAGCCGACGATAGGGTGGGCCAGTCGCGTAGAAGTCGTCCCGTTCAAGGTTATCGTAGCTTCGTCGTTCGTCTTGCTGACGGCGCCGGCAAAACCTTGAAATATGACCACGGATGCCGCAATAGAAGCAAGTCGGTCGTGAACTGCGCCAGGCGTTGTAAGGCTGGGAAGATGGTCGCGGTGCGAATGAGTTGAGCGAACCATGCACTTCGGGCGCTGGTAGCTGCATTGGGCTTTGCTGGGGTGCAGGTGCCCTAGCAGCAACCTGAGCATACGTTGGCATGGCCACAGGATATGAGCTCGGGACAGGTGTGACAGTCATCGAGGCCAGGCTCTGGTGGGGCGCAGGCGTCGTTGCAGCAACGTGAGCATAACTGGGCATGGGATGTGAACTCGGAGCTGGTGTACTAGTCATCAAGGCCAGTTCCTCCCTCGCGACGTCCCGTAAACTAGTAGCAGGTGGCGTCGTTCGAATGTCAAGGTGGCGAGGTGAAGCCTGTGCATAAAGTTCCTCGCGGATGATACAGCGGGTCAGTGCACGCAGCTCTGTTGTATCATGACTTGAGCTCAGATCAGACATATCAGGTTGTACACGAGTGGTCTGAAGCTCCTCAAGGCGCTGACAGGTAGCGACAACATCGGCTACGGTTTGGGGATTTCGCACCACAAGCGCGTTAAAAGCGACAGTCGCAATTCCTTTTAGCAGGTGGCGCACACGGTCGTTTTCCGCCATATCGTTGTCGATGCGGCGGCAAAGGGCGAGAACATCTTCGATGTAAGAAGTGTAAGACTCGCCAGGGCGTTGAACACGTGCACCAAGCCTCTTTTTGGCGATATCCGAGCGCACTGACGGTTTGGCAAAAATTTGGCGGAGCTGACGTGTAAAGGCGGGCCATGTCGGAAAATCTGTGGCGTGGTTGAAAAACCACGTTTTTGCGACGCCGCTCAAGTAGAATGCCACGTGGGTGAGTTTTGCAGGCTCATCCCAGTTGTTGATAACACTCACGCGGTCATACTCCTCGAGCCAGTCTTCAACGTCTTCACCCGGAAGTCCTGCGAACAGCGGAGGATCCTTTTGAGGGCTGGTGACCAGGTAAGAAGGGTTTCTTGGCGGTGGGAGCGGTGGCGAAGCTGGCACGCTGGACTGGGCGGCTTGCGACATTACCGGACCCAGGTCGTTTAAGCGGCGGCCTGAACGGAGCTCCAGGGATGTATTCTAGAAGACGCTGGGGTGTCCGAGAACGCGAGAGGACGCAGGAACCGGGCAGCACTCTCCACCACTTGTAAGATGGCGTCGAGTACACTCAAGACTCTCCTTTATTGACCCGAGTATGAGCCCCACAACCTAAACTTGACTGGTGATGATAAGTATGTACAGATGAAAAGATGGGACGCATAAATAATGCTCACAATATGTACAACGCCATCTAGTGGCCAGCCAAACGATTCCGAAACCGGAACTGAAACTGAAAGCACGACACCACGCGCGCCACCTTTAGATGCGAAGCAGCTTAGGGTCAAGGCTTATCCCTTGTCCATCGTAGCTACGCTATAGTCCTCGGAGCGCCCACTAGATGGCTCCGCGGCAGATTGCTCGCTGCACTCCGGCGCGTGCTCTGGTATGAGTGAAGACCTCGAGCGCTGCTGCACCGCAGTGAAAGCGCTTACTGCTTCCTCTCTCTCTGTCTCTTACACACGCAGCGTAGAAGTGTGAATGAAGACATGAGTGCTTCGGAGGCGAGGGCTGGCAAAGCGGCTGTCTGCGCAACGATGAACGTCTACGGTGATGAATAAAGACGACCTCTTAGCAAAACTTTAAGTTGTGTTTTTTTTTTTGCTATTGCTTCTTAGTTATTTCTGTTATTTGTGTTATTTATGACCTGGCTCGTTTATGTCAACATGGTTTCGAGGCTTGTCAGTCTCCTATTAGGCCTGTATTGACCACTTCACGGCGAGCGCGACCACGTCGCAGATCTATGGGCACCTGAAATGTTGAAGCCCCCTACAGCCTCTGAAAATACAAAAAAAAAACGAACGCTTTATTATCTCCCTGCACGATTCGCGACATCAGCAGTTTGTTCACTTGGAGTCAAGATGAAATTAGCTTTTGACTGGTCGATATGGGAGCGATATGTGTTGCGAATTGTTTCGCACTCTGCGTTACCATGCGCACCCGTTCTGCCTTGCTCGCACGACTATCGTGAGTGATCAAACTGATTTCGCTTCGTTTTCTACGTTTGCGACTGCGCAAGCAGAGATAGCAGCGTGTATATTCGAAAAGTATGAAATCCTAACTGGCTCGACGCTTTCAACGTTTGGTGCTGGCGTTCCGTGCGCTTTATGAAGAAATGAGTGGCGAGGAGGAGATGGCGCTTGTTGGAAGGGTAGAGAAGGCGAGAAAGAAAGTACTGTCTCACCTTTGGATGCGGGGTGGTTTAGGGGCCCTCTAAAACCTATTTGTTGAAGAAAGAAAACCAAAGAGGGCCTGTGCGTGGCACCCACCCCAATTTCCCAAGAAAGAGAGAGGGGGGGGGTGCAAAGTCAGGCCCACACACTGTGTGTATTACGTACGCTGGCTATCTATAGAGATAGCTCAACGTGTTGCGCAGTGGCATTGCGCGTTACCCGCCTGTGATCTTTGGGACAGCCTGCGCGCTGTGCCGGAGGGACGTGCATTCGATGCCAAGAAGGATGGATGCTGTCACCCGTGATAGCCGATTGCTGCTGCCCGAGAACTACGGTTGCCGCGTTGCTGTCTCTTGTCCCGGGGCCGACCCTGCCGTATGCGGTTAAATAAATTGTGGTTTATTTTTACTAGAACTACCCGTCGTGGATGCTTTAACTACGGACGGGACGCAACAAGCCCGATACCCACAACTGGCGGCCAACGTTTTTTTTTCTGTTTTTTTTTTGCTTCCCCCTTCGGAATAGCATGGTGGACGTAGCTAGGTCCGGTCCTGTTGTTTTGATTGCTGAGTTTCCGTGTGGTAAGTGCGGTATCATTTCTTTTATTGCAGTGGCACAGGCGGACGGAATGCAGCCCCGATCCGGTATGATCTTGTCTACCGGCGGCAACGCTCCAGCCAGCGGAACAGCATCTGGACGCATTTCAGCGTGTCGCTTAGCTCTGCAGCACAGTCATGGACCGCGTGAACAGTCTGGCCGTGGAGCCTCAAAGGGTAAGCTACCCACGTATACGGGCTATGAGCATCCGAAATCAGTGGCCGACTTCCTAGACAAAGTATACATCTATGCCGGAGTTACTAGCGCCTCGGAAGCGCGCGTGATGGCTCAAATTCTGCCGTTGGCTTTACGGGATGCTGCATGACGGTTGTGGGGACTACAGGTGGCTTTCACAATATGGTGAAAGCCGATTGGAATGACCGATTGGAAGTCTGGAACAACCTTCCCGCCCACATCGCAATGTCATCTCAGTTTGGCCAATTTGAAACCACCGTAAAAAAAGCCATATTTTATCCTTGTAAATGTGGCCTAGCCACTGTAGCTTTTCTATCTCGTTCTCAGCGTTGGTGCTTTTTGTTTGTTTATTGTTTTACCTATCGTGTTTTCTTGCCCAACGCTCATAGAACGCCCATAGGGACCCTTGAGGTAATAAACAAATGGGCAAATTTTGAAAAGTGCTTCAGAGAGAAATTTGTCACCTGGTTGGCTATAAGCTGCCAGTCGAGCGTGAGCTTGATCTGAGAACTCAGCATTTGTACTCAATTACGTCCGGATGGTGCGGGAATTAATTGCATCGCCGAGCAGAACTAACCGCCTCGGAAAGGGGCAAAGTGGCTCAGGTCATTCTACAGTCATCCCAGATCCAGCCAATTTCTTTACGGACGCACATTCGAAACCCTTGAGCGTACCGAACAGGAGGCCCGGGGTGTACAAGATGCCCTATATTAGCTGAGAGCACTTACTTGCCACCGCCAGCACCGGCTGCATTTCCGATGGAGGCGGAAATGTTGTAGGCCCGTGTGCTCAGATTTGGGTGCACGTTAAAGAACCCCAGGTGGTCTAAATTTCCGGAGCCCTCCACTACGGCGTCTCTCATAATCATATAGTGGTTTTGGGACGTTAAACCCCACATATCAATCAATCAATGCCACCGCCAGCACCTATATAGTCTGCTCCTGAGCCGTCATTAGCTCGGCGCGCCCCCGTAGCCAGTCCCTCATGCGACCTGACGAGCTTAGGTTCATTCACGGCTGTTTCCTCCCGCGCCCTGGACCCCTTCGCATATGGGCAACGGTGGTGCTGGACCCCATTCAATACCGTATACCAGGAGTACCAGGGCAACCGTTCCTGGGAGCAAGTGTCCGCGTAGCATCGTCGTAGTGCAGATCACGGTGGAGCAGAGCACTCGCTCCTTACGGCGAATTCCACTCGTCGAGCGGGAGCAAGTTTTCTCCAAAGCTGACAATCCGCGTTTCGCTGGTAGATTCGGAGCGAGTTCGCATTTTCCACTTGCAGATTCGGAGCAATCCACTCCGCGACGAAGCGTTCCGCGTGCTCCGTCTTGCAGATACGGATTTCGCCGAAACTCCGAGGTTGCGTAGTCGTCTGTACAGTCGGGCCGATGTGTTGCCCTCGGCGTTTTTTGAGGCGGTCTAGTAACTCTGTGCTCTTGTTTACTTGCCTGAAATTGGAAAGTGGTAGCCCTGCTTTCCGGGACTACGTGGTCGAAATGCGTGCTTTGCAGTGACGACACAGTTGTCATTGAAACGTCGAGAGCAGAAAAGAAAATTGTTTCCGGTACAGGTTCGGTGACGTATGCGTGAAAAACTTCCGGAGAGACCTCATGCGGGTCATTCGCGTGTTCCGCTCGCAGATCTCGTTTGGCACACGAGTCCGAGTGCTCGCTCCAAGATTAGGCACTGCGCCGTGTCGCCCATAGGCAGACAGAAATTAGGTGCCTTCTTCTTTTTCCTCACGAACCACTAACCAACCAACCGCACCAAGATTTAGGCGGCCGCTCCGGATCTACCAGCGGAATTCGCCATTGCTCGAGCCTTGAAAGGGTCTGTTGGACTTACAGTTCTGATTAGCCGGGTTCACAAGTCCTGCGGAAACAGACTGCGACAGGCGCTCTCGTTATGGGTACTCAGGGGGCAACTCCACCGAAAGACGTGATTTCATGATAGGCTATAGCTGGCCAACGCTGACATGCGCAAGTCCTATGCTACCAGTGCGGTCAAACTGGTCATGTGAGGCGGCAATGCTTTACACACCGTAGCGGGAATGCTGGTCGGCTGGGGACGCTAAACACTAGCAGTGGTCGTATACCTCACGTCCATGAATGCCAGTAGCGTGGAATGCTGCCCGGTACAATCATCGTTCCATCTATTTGCAGCATAGCGCAAGTGCAGTTTCCAGAAGAAACTACGAATGGTAAAGCGCTGGGCATTATCGTACCTACATTTTTTGATGCTGGTTAAAGAATCTCTTTAATCGTTGACGCGTTGTTGGAACACTGTAAAGCTAAAAAGCTAAAGCTTCGTAAGGCAGATGTTCATTCGCGAATGGCATCAAACCATGTATCCTACGCTGAAGCTAGTGTTCGCTTGTAGATGAGCTTTAATGTGAAAAACGAAGCGTTAGTGATTTGTTTGTTTGCCTGGTCTATCACGCCAATGCTTCTCGGTCAAGATTTTCTTGCACAGGAAGGGTTAATGATTGATTTGTGGGGTTTAACGTCCCAAAACCACACATGAAGGGCTCACGCTAAACTTCCCGGCAATAGGCTACCGCTTTCATGGACATTCAGCTGAAGGCAACACCTTTTGTGGAGAAAAGTGACTCTATGCCTGTTCCAGGAAATCCGGAACGCGTACACGGTAGCCGTGCACACTTTGCTATCAGCAAGTCAGGCACTGCCCTCGGTGAATTCCAGGAAACGAACCGTCAGTGGAAGCAGCCGGAGGCCGTGCTGACATCGTTCTCGAGAATGTTCACAGAGCGTCCTGCATGTGAAGACCGACGTCCTGCAGTGCATCACATCAGCACTGCTGACGCCTAGCCTTGGCGTTGCAACCCGAGACCGCTGAGCCAGCACAAGCGAGTGCTTCTGGATAAAGCCCTGGAAGACATGATCGACAACGGATCCGTGCAACCCTCGGACAGTTCGTGGGCTTTCCCAGTGGTACTGGCCTCAAAGGTGGTACGGCACGTCTTTGCGCGGATTACCGCAAGCTCAACGTGGTCACGGTAAGATATTCCTATCATTGCCAACAATATCGAGCATAACTTATGAAAAAAAAAGTATTCGCCACTATCTATTGCAATCGTGGGTATATACCTGCAAATGGAAGTTCGCCTTGACGATACGGCATTGACGTGCCAGAAAGGCTTGTCCGAGTCCGTGCTTATGCCTTTTGGTCCTTCTAACTGTCAGAGTTCCTATCAGCGCATGATGAATATGGTCTTAGGTTACGCAAAACTTTTATAATACTCTCTGGTATCTTGATGATGTGACGGTGTTTTCGCGCACGTTTGAAGATCTTGAACACTTGCATATGGTGCCACCGCGCATGTCGGCAGGCGCGGTTTAACAATTCATCTCGAAATACGTACGGCAGCTCGTTGCTAACGAGGTTAACCTCCTTGGCCTTGTCGTCGACTATAGACCTTTTCTATAATGGCTCTCTGGGCGCCACCATAGTCTTTTTCGGGCTGCGTAAATTGGCGTGACCCCTCAAAAATGCACTGGATGCATGCCTTTAGCCTTTGTAGTCCTGCGTGCAGCCCATTATGGTGGCGTTTCTTTCTCTCCTGTGAAAAGGTGTACAGTGGGCTAAAACCAAACCCAGATAAGCATTGGGCAGTTTCGGACTTTCTCCGCCCCTAACAACTTGAGAGTTTGCGCAAATGTTTCTGGGCATGATTGCTTATTGTCGTCCTATTATTGCACAGTGTTCAGACATCTCTCGGCCTCAGGGGCATAGCCAGAGGGGGGAGGGGGGCACCGTGCATTTTCTCCGAAAATTTTTCGCCATGGTATAGAGAGTGAAAGATGACCATTTGAAGGAAGTGCCCTCCCCGAAATCAAGAAGGTACCCCGCTCCCGAAAAAAATTTTCCGGCTACGTGCCTACGCTGCCGCTAACACTGAGCTCCGAAGAAAGGCGCGAAGTGGCTCTCGAACAGTGAGCAACAAACGGCGTTGGTTGAACACGTTTTTGAACAAACGATTACATGTAACACCCCGCGTCAGCTGCCCGATTTTAATGTTTTGCGTTACAGAGTCACAGACCGATGCCAGTGATTATGTCCTTGCCGCAGTACTTTTTCAGGCATGCGCAGATGCTCTGAGGCCCATTGCTTTGGCAACAAGTCCCACTTAGCATGGTGCGGAACTCAACTACTCGGTGAGGGAGCAGGAATGCATGGTCATCGTTTTAGCACTAAATAACTTCGACATGTTTTTGAGTGGGACGCAGTTAGTTATTCAGACTGATCATCAAGTGCTTTACTCACATGAACGTGGTAGTCCCTCTGAGCGATTGACTCAATGGGTGCTCACTGTTCAGTGCTACGATTATGTCATAGAGTATAAGGGTAGATCTAGCCCAGTTTATGGCGCACTTGCGCCTTTTTCAAAGACCAGGTCGAGCCCGGGAACAGGTGGCGTTAGCCGCCGCCCGATCTAAAGGGTACAGCCATATCAATCCACTTCATCTATCGGGGCAACGACACTGCCTGTAACGATGCAGTCACGTTGGGGTACTATCGTAAGGAATATAAACTCGAAAACGTGAGCGCGAGGCAAGTAGCCTCAAAACCGATAACGTGATACGTAGATGGCGCTGCCGAAACTGGAGGGGAAAGGAGGGGTGCTCTTCCACTGTCTGTTGGCACTCCCGCTTCGCTCTAGCGTTGCAGGCAAACGCCAAATGATTGCGTGCAATCTGCCGCTATCGATGATAGCACGACGAAAAATGCACAAAAAAACAATGAAAATCGTCTTTCAAAACGCGCATCAAACACCATCTACATATAATACAGGCACAACATGTAGCCTACGTCACATCCGATATCTCAGCAGCTACATGGGAAATCGAATGTGACCGTGCGCGTTATGCGAGTTCATATCACCGCTGGCAGCCACTAACGCGCCGTAAGCCGCCGCTTTGCAGCAACGATGCCTAGGCGGGAATGTAAACAGATACCAGAAGCGTGCCGCCCTTTCCACTTTGCTTTAAACTGCCGCCGCTGCGAATTTGCCGACGTAGGTTTCGAGGCTATTCGGCACGTGATCACGTGTTCGAACTCGTATTGCTCACGGTAGTACATTAGTGATCAAAGAAGAGCCTTCGTGCAACGCAGAAAAGCGATGGCCTCTGCCGTATAAGGTATGGAAAAAGCTGGTGGCTTGTGGACCAGCTGACACAGGAAGTGATGAGAAAACCGACTGCTACACCTACTCGGAGAAGGAGGGCTCTTGTTCCTGGTATTTTGCCCAGGTTGACGACGGTAATGTGCAATCACCATTCCCCGTAAATTTCGCAAATGATTTCTTAATGTATTAACATGACAGTGCTTTAGCTGGTCACAGTTCAGAGCAGAACACTTACGAGAAGCTGTGTGGTGCGGTAACTTGGGGAGACATGAAACAGGTCAACCATAAAACGGAACGCTACGCCCGTTGCTGCTCAGTTTGTCAAAAGGCGAAACCGCGAAGGGATTTTCCGCAAGGGACAAGGCAGTCAGTACGTCGCCTTGGCGAATAGTAGCGTGTGACTTCATAAGGTCCGTCTCCCATGAGCCCGCGGTGAAACCGGTATCTGCTTGTTGTGACTGACCATTTCACGCGAAACGGGTCGAATCGTTTCTTACTTCGCAGAAAGTGTGGGACTGCATTCTAGAAACCTTCATGAGGTTCGGGTTTCCTGTCCAGCTGGTTATGAACAACGCGATGTACTTCACCAGCAATGTGTTCACGGACTTCTGCTACGCCCCGGGAATTCGTCCCAAGCGCACTTCTGTGTATCACCCGCAGGATGACATCACTGAAAGGGTAAGCCTAAATTCTAATCTAAATTTTTGCGCGCCACAATGAAAGAAAATCAGGGGTGCAACAGCTCCGTCGATTGCGACAATTTGATACGATTTCCAGGTTGTTGCGCGGAGTTGCGCCAAAACCGTGAAATTTGCTGAAATTGCGGCACACTGCGTTGAAATGCCCAACCAGCTTCAATATTTTCCCAGATGCATGCTAACTTCTGCAAAATATGGAAGCCACGTTGTCCACCTGCAGTCTGCGTCATCAATCGAAGCGCGCAGACGCTATCCATAAACCACGGTGTAATATGTGGCCTCGAGGACATGTCGTGGCGCCACCTACGTGATTACGTCACTTATAGGATGCCGGGTTGTCTTTGTCTGCTAGAACACCGCATTTCCTGCGCTTATGCTGTGGACACTGTGAGTGTTTCCCTTTGTTTTGAAGCTCAGTGCTTGAAGAAGTGGTAAGACCTGATAATACGGGCAAGCAAACTACAAATCTGTGTCCCCGGTGGCACTCTCGCGTCTAATTTGCATCGTAAAATTGCGACTAAGAACACGTGCAGCCATGGGGTGCGATGCAAGTGGTGGCGCGAAAGCAAGACAGTCGTATTCCACAACTACGCATCCTATCTGTGACGCCAAAACGATCGCAGTGCTGGTCTCTCTAGTAGAGGCCCTCGCGGCCAATAGGCGACCGGTAAAAAAGCGAGGAATTGTGGGATGCACCGTCTGCTACACTGCAAATCATTTCACACCCTTAAGGGTGGATTTTTCAATAAATCACCCATCTTACACCTATTATTTCTGGCAAACTTATTCGCACCGGTGTAATTTCTGCAATTCCACCTTTTGTACACCCATTTCCCAATTTTTAGGTGTAATATATGTGTATGTTCGCAAATTACACCCAAGGGTGTTTCCTTGAATGTTACACCTATCATATATGCGTATGGTTTAGAGCATCAATACATATCGCATCTCAACGGATGCAATCAAACCGCATGCCAAAGTTCTGGTGAAAATATTGTTGTTCTGGCCTTTGTTTTCATTTCCCGTATCCCGGTTCGAGAAGAGTAGACGACGGCGAACCGCTTCGCCGCAAGTCTCAGATTATTCGGGATGCACGTGCGGTCGTCCGTTGATCTTCGTCCTGACAAATCATGGTCAGTTGTTCAGCCGTTGGCTGCTCCAACTCGAGCGTGAAAGGCAGACGGCGTGTATCGATTCCGATGAAACGAAGGAAGAAAAATGAGGCGAGCTGCGGCCGTCAAGAGAGCCACAGGTAGCCTTTTAGTACGGAACGTTGAAGCTGAAGAGTGTGCGAAAATCATTTTATCACAGATACGTGTGCATTCCACTCTAAAAAAAGAAAGAAAAAGCTTACGCTTGAATTTGCGGCGAATAGTATATTGAGAAATAAATTGTCGCGCAAGCGCCTATATATGAAATATATTATGGGAACGCGCGGGTCAAATTGAGTTCCCATACGAGATGAGCGCCGGCCATTGCACTCATATATATGACAAAAAAACACAAAAGCTTCACTCAAGAGTATGTTCACACGAAGAGCTGGACGGGTACATTTGCGTTATCTTGGTCAAACTGTGCGCAGGACGGCACAGGAAGAAGTGCGTTAAAAAAATGGAGGGTTTCGATTATTCGGCGCCGTCAATGTCTGACTGTATTGTTTATGTGCCACCGTGCCGCGCAGCTTGATCAATGTCAGCGTTTAAATAAGCATCTGGCTTCGACTAAGAAATACATCTTATAGCGCGCTGAAGGCTAGAAAAAGAAGATATCTCAACGCACTCAATAAGGGCGGCGCTTCATGCCAATCGACCGACGATGTCGGCCGAAGCAGCGATCCCGAAATGAACTCTTAGCATACTGCCACAGTCATTCGCATCCCCTGAGATCTTTAAAATGGTGATTTTTTTAACAGCAGTAATGTATCATACAATTAAAACTGTTTTGCGTATCGACTGATCTGCTAGACAAACTGACAGTACCCCCGAGCAGCGTAAAAACATTGCAGATCATTTCGATGCGATAAAGAAGTTTCCTTGCCGTTCATGCCTTTCGTAGCTTGTCACAGTCATGGTTGGCAAAACAAAAAAAAAACCAACTTCTAAAGCACTGACATTGCACGAGGAAGTGTTTTTTTCAACTGAACTGTACGAATATGCGCGCGTGCCGCTGCTAACCCGCGCGGTGCGTCGAACCGGAAGCCGTCGTATCCCACAGTTCCCTGCGATTGCCCATTTTACGGGTCACCTATTCACCTTTTCATAAACGCCTTTCTGGGCGCCGCCATAGCCCTCCTTGGGCTGTGCAAATTGGCGCGTACCCTCGAAAATGCACTGACAACGCTGCGCCCTTAGCATTTGTACTCCCGCGCACAGCCCATCATGGCGGTGTTTTTTTTTTCCTTCCTGTGAAAAGGTGTATACTCGTTAGGTGAGGACACTACCGACACGCGATCGACCAGATAAAGTAACAACGCTGTGCGCCCATCGGTCCGCTGACCGCAGCGGATACCTATCGGCGGGACGATGGAACTTCCAAGACAAAAATGCATTGCTGTAGGCACCAAAGTTTCGCGGGAAATATAAATTTTCCTAACCTGAAAACGTAGCTGTGACATGTTAGAAACTAAAGTTGGGAGCGTATGCCGCGTTTCCCACGCGCCAACAAGATCGAGGTGCGGCGAACGCCGGCGTTGCCAGCACATAAAACTTTTTTTAAGAGAGAGAGAATAAAATTAGGGAAAGGCAGGGAGGTTAACCAGAAAATGGAGCATCCGGTTTGCTACCCTGCACTAGGGGAAGGGGGAATGGGGAAGAAAGATTGGAAAGAAAGCGAAGAGGGAAATAGACGCGCGCGAAAGAAAAAAAAAGGGGGGGAAGCTGGGGTGCTACAGTCTATACAATAGGCCGCTGCCACGCAAAAACTTTTTTTAATGTTTGTATTGAAGTTGCGTCGTCCCGGCCACGGTCCTGGAGATAAAACTCCGGTGCCGTCGCCGGGCCAATGAGCGCGCGCCGTTGTTACTTTATATACCTGGTCGAACGCGCCATGCAAACGAGCTGAATGGGCACGTAAGCCACCGCGAAAGAAAAAAAATTCCGCCATATCCACGAAGTGAATGATGATGAGTGGGCGAAGCTCCGGAGGTAAACCTGGTAAACCATGAATCGTCTGTACATTTTGCCCACTCGATTTTATTACATCGCTCCCCCTAGCGTACGTCGCCGCACTAAATCGAACGATTGCCTTCAACCAATGACACGCGCCATATGTGACATCATTCCTATTTTATAAGATCTCGCGTCTTTCATCAACTACAAGTACCGCTTTCTAGTTTATAACATCTTGCATCTTTTCATCATCAGCTACAAGTACCACCATCTAGTAAACACTACAAGAACTAAACGAGAGGTGGCTACATACAGGGGACGGTACCGCCATCTAGTGAACACTGCAAGAACTAAACTAGAGGTGGCTACATACAGGGGACGGTACCGCCATCTAGTGAACACTGCAAGAACTAAACTAGAGGTGGCTACATACAGGCTACAGGGGACGCACAGCCCACGCCCTAAGGAGCTTCGCCCCTAAAAAAATGAGGGGGGTGGATGCAGTGGTTCGACATTTTCTTGGCTTTGGTTCAAACCTGTGCAGATAGTTCAAGCCACTTTCGCCGCAGTACAGAAGTGTCCTGCGGAAAAGCGTGTTAAGATGTGGAAGAGGCTGTTAGCGTTATAGTCAACGGGACACAGCCCATTTAGTTCAATTACTCATGCTTGTGTACGCCGCCTAATTCTGAGTATCACTATGATCACTGACATCTAAATAAGCTATTGGCAATCATTTGAAACAGTGTGACATTTCTCTTTCCCTAAAAAAAAGTACAACTGTACACCAGTTTTTTTTTTATTGCAACCCCTACTACTCGGTTTTATGAATATCCCGAATTTCAAGGTCGCGAAATTGGCAGATCCACATTTAAATTGGCAGCCTATCAAACGATTTGCTGTTGTTAATTTGGGCATAATCATGAGCTCATTGTGGTGATTCAGAATAATGCTTTTATTGAAATAGCAGTGCTGATTTTCACACTGCATGATGTCGGTGATGTTGAATGGTTTTACATGCTTTCTTCTGAATGTAAGCCTTCTTTTATACTTCTTCAAATTCGGTATTTTAGGATAAAAACGTGCAGGTTTTCCCCGTAACCTGCTCCAAATTTAAATCTTTAACAATGCCCCCCCCTCCCCCACCCGAAAAGAATTCCTGGTCACGAGCTTGGTCGTGCGTACTGATCCTCACAAATACTGGGATTCGAAGCTGGCAGAAAGTGTTGGCGACTAGCACGACAATGAATGGGTCAACAGGTTTGGCTTTTGCTCAACTTAGTCTGGGCAAAGAATTGAGTCTTCCGTAAGACAGTGCTCTAATATGTGCTACCACTTCTCCGAGACCTTAAGGAAAGTTTGCACATGTATTTATTTATTATTTATTTATTTATTTATTTATTTATTTTACTTATTTATTTAGTCACGTTACCTTACATGTTCTCGTAGGGACATTGGGGGTGAGAAAAGAAAACGCAAAATATAACAGAAGCAATGTGGTAATATAACATAACTTACAGAGGAAGGGCATGCAAAAACAGTGTAGATACAATGGTGGTGTCTAATACAATGTTGAATAAATGGCAGTTACTCAAAATAAATGGTGCCAAAACAGGAGCACGAGGAACAAAGTCGGAACACATTTGCAGATATGTACAGGCCCTCGGGCAGAGGCACACCGCCAGACAGCTATTCAATGTATCCCGCTTGGAACAGTCCGAACAATGTTGTAAGCGTCAGTAGAATATTGAATTTCGCCTTGTGGACTTGCTCTTAAAACGCACGCACCCCTTAGCTGAGGTTTCGAAAGGTTTTTCAGTTTCTCTGGCTAACAGGTAGAACGGGCCTTCTGGAATCACTCAGAAATCTAAGTTTTCGTACATGTTGACATATTGCATAACTAATCAAGTGTATGGCCCTATTGACTTCTGTGATCTCACCCCCCCCCCTCACTCTTTTTTTTTTTTGCACAAGATGGAGCTGCTGGAGATCCAGACATTCCAATTCCACGTCAGAGTTTGGCCACCCAGCCGTGCACCGACAACGCCGAGCAAGTGGTACAATTTGCGTACGCCGTAACGTAAAAAGAGATGGGTTTGGAAAGGTGGCGCATTTCCTTTCTTCGTGCTTGGTTTTCTTTTCTTCCCGCAAGTACATTGATGTTGCAATCGCCTCGTTGTTTGGCGCACGACTTATATTTGTGGTGGTGGTGGGGAGAAAAATGTTTATTGGTTTGTATTTGTCCCGGCTACGTGTAACGGTTCCTGCGGCCGGACAGTATAGGCGGTTTCAAGGTCACAAGTGTGTCACCCCAGAAAGCTTCCGGTCACCTCATTTGCTAGCTTCTGAACTGAATGCACGTTTTTAATTTCTTTTCAAGCGTAAGAACAGTCTCTTTTATTTTTCACATAAAAGAAACGTGCGTGAAGTACAAGAGAATCTTCCATAATTTTTACGTAGCTCAAAAGAACCTTTATCTGAAGATATTTTGCCAAATAAGGGAAGGAAACTTTAGAACATCAGTGGGCTATTTTCTAAAGCTGTTGTTGTTCTTCAATGCTATTAGAGCACATCGGTGGACAAAACCGAAAGCCATCAAGGGGCTGTATTTGTAAACGTTGAAAGGGTCTATAGACGGTTTCAAGATTGCAGGTGTTGTACCCCAGAAAACTTCCGGTTACCTTATTTACCAGCTCCTAACGTCGAAACTGATGGCACGTCTTCAAGTTCCTTTTAAATGTAACAATGTGTCTTAGTTTTTTTGTTTCAGATTAAAAGAACGTAAGTAAAGTTCGAGGGAATCTCTTATAATTGTCATGTATCGCAAAAGAACATTTATTTGAACATATTTTGCCATACGAGGGAAAGGAAGTGTAGAAAATCGGTGGGCTATTTTCTAGAGGTCTTCTTGTCCACCTGTGCTATACATTGGCACATCAGTGGGCGAAACCAGATGTCGTCAAGGAACTGTGCTTGCAAACAGTGAGAGGGTCTATACGCCGACCTCCGTTACCCATCCGGCCTTCTTGAAGTGATATCTGTGGTAACCACGCACACCGGCTACATTGAAACAGGTCCAGTGCACGTGGCCCGCCTGTACCCTTCAAAAGGGGCAGCGCCTGCGCGCAGTCTTGAAGAGAGGTATGTTCCAGGAAGGAACGGATACTGTCAACCGCGTCAGCCGATTGCTGCTGCCTGAAGATCAGGGTCGCCGTGTCCCTGTCTCGTGTACCAGGGCTATAACCCTTGTTTGTTTTGGCTCGAAGTCTCCGTCGTCCCTGCTTTGAAGGGACACTAAGGGCAAATAACAATTTATGTCAGAGTGAAAGCTCAGTGTATTACAACGTTTAAAACTGCAATATTATCAGCAGCTGTGTCCTACTTACCGAGAAATTAATCTAAATGTATCGCACGACGTGCGCCAATAGTGGGGAATCTTGGAAGTTGGTCCCGACGACGTGAGAGCGTCCGACTACAACTAATCACTAGTATTCAAACTAGCTGCAATAAAAAAAACAACCTTCCGTGCATCGAGAGGAATAAAATGCTGCTTGTCGGTTTCTGTTTGATTTATTTAAAAAAAAACGCTGCCTGTCGTTACGATGCGGAATGGCGCGAGGGGTTCAAAAGTTGAGTCATTGAGTCTTCGCCTGGTTAGGCTGTATAGGTGGTGTCATCTAGCGGGGCCCAGTTGAGCCAAGCAAGCTAAAAATTGTTCAAGGTCCGTTGTTGCTGTGTGGCTCCCGCTACTTTTGCCATGCTACTGCTACTATAGTGTCGGCGTTTACGCAGTGAAGGCGGCCAACGTTCGGTACAGCAACAGTGACGTGAGAAAGACCGCTTTCGCGTGGGAGACTTGAAGTGCGCCAATGTGATGCGCATGACTAAAACGTTATTTTATTTGAAAATAAGCACATATTCATGGCACAAAAGTAGACCCACGAGGTTTCTGAACTTCTATTTCAGCCGTCCGTATACTCGCAGTATACTTCTATCCGTCATAATATAGGAAATGATTCGTCATAGAGCCGAATGTCCCTGATGTTGCATTCCAAGAACTGTTTGCTTCCAATATTTAATGCCGGAAAGCCAGAGGCCGAAGACGTACTTATGTGAGGAGTGCATGAAAACATTTTCATTTTGAGAGCATCCAAGCATCGTTTTAATTTTTTTTACAGTTATTGTGAAATGTGTCCAAAAGACATGTTTGACAAAAGGGGGCAAGTGAAATGCTGCGACGAAGCTTTGCCCTCCCCTTCCTTCACACTAACCGTTGCTTTGTTTAAGGCCTTCCTTCTCCCTCACCTGCGCTCGTGCGCGCGCCACTATTCGCCGACTCTGTTCGCCGTCGCAGCCAATCGCGCTTCTGTTTTCTTTTCCTCTCCACACCATCTGCGAAGCTCCTGCCACGGCTTCGCATTTGCTGTACTATCCATTTATCTATCTATCTATCTATCTATCTATCTATCTATCTATCTATCTATCTATCTATCTATCTATCTATCTATCTATCTATCTATCTATCTAATCTCTCCACGCGGCTACCCTGTCTATACCAGGCTCAACTTGCTGGACTATGCTTCACTCACACCAATTTAGCTTTACCTATGCTATGCCCCTGTTGTCAGGGCATAGAATGGGCATAGCATAGCTGGGCTAGAAGCAGCGGACGATGGATTACGTGATCACGAATGACGCGGCAGTTGAAAGACTACTTCTGTTGGCAATAAAATTTTGTTTAAAAAGTTGGTCTTCTTAGTGTCTTTCACAAGCCCGTAATTTTGTTCCCCGGTGCCATGTTTCATAGGTATGCCAGAGCAAGGAGAAATACAGGCCACGAAGGACAACATACGCACGGCAGCAGGTAACGTCAGCAGGCGTAAAAGACGTGGGCCATGGACTATGATGGACGCCACCTAGGTAGCAGGCTTATCACGCGTAGCCTCCGCAATTAGCTCCGACAGCACGCTGCCGGAGCTAATCGCAGGGGACACGTATCACATCACACTACTAGGACAGAGTCTTCCATTGCCATTCTCGGCGTGACGAAAGCAGTGGCGTCAAAGCTTCGCTTTCTGTGACACGGTGTCGCAACAGAGAGTGCATAGGCCTGCTATATAGGTGGCGCAGGTCTAGTTCAAACGGGAAGACACTCGCCTTTAATAAGAAGGCTTGTATACGTTCAAAGCCCGCAAACACCAACGTTTTCTTTCAGTTTTGTATTATATCCCAATTTTATGCACTCTTTACTTCATAAAGCTGTGGCTAATGTAAGGCGCGAGTCAAAATACAAGTAGTGCCCGAACAAACACGGCCAATGTTGCACACACTCCCGAGTGCGCCGGCGACGTAGAGCTGCAGTGACGCCATCTATGTAAAGGTGAAAAGCTTAGATGCCTCATCGGACAAAAAAAAATGAATGGGGAAGGGGGGCGTCACCATAGTCGTGTTTTTCACCTGTAGCCCGAATTTGTGACGTCCTTGTGAGGTAACAACACGTGATATCATATGATGGCTTCATCGCACGACATTCTCGCTTGGTCAAAGGTGGGTGATGTCACGGAGGTCTTGCAAAACAAATGAGGCGCCGAAAGCTTTCCGAAAAGTAGTATATACAAAAACTTTAAATAAACTGACGGAAAAGAACTGACTGACATCGCTATGTAGGCGTATGCATATAGGGTGACTTTTTTTTCGGGCCTCTTCAAGAAGTCAAGAGGCCGTGCTCAGATTATTAATTGCGTATGCCTAATTGCTTCTGCGATTAAAGAAGTGTTACTACTCATACACTCGTCAATGTGTTTTTCGAAGACTGGCGACATCATCGCCTGTTTCCGAGATCACTCCGAGGAGTGCGCCCATTGGTGCACGCTGCTCTGCAATTACCCTTGTGGACGAAATCCCGCCTACTTCTGCCGATCTGTCTGACCATCGCTACCCCCCACGTAAGACAAGGTGCCTGGCTCAACGGTTACGGCACGTGCTTTCGGCGCGTAAATGCTAGGTTAGAATGCCATTGCTGCGACTAAAGTTATTTTTTTCTTTGTCGGTCGGAAGCATTCACGTAGTCCAGGTGCACACGGTGCATTCACGCGCTTCAACGGCTGGTGCATAGCTCAGTGGTTCGAGCGCCCGCATTCAGAACGTGAGGGACAAAGGTTCGAATCCCACTGCGGCGACTGAAGCTTTTTTTTTTTGTCGGTAAGACTCATTTATGCGGTTCAAATGCACACGCACAGAAAAGCGCTACATCGTAGGTAGCTTACTGGTTAAAGCGGTCGCCTTCGACGCGTGAAGGCTAGGTTCCAATTCCACTGCTACGACTACAATATGTGCGCACTTTTCGAGTTAGAAGTTCCCCTGGTACGTTGTCTTCACCACACAAATGGCCAAAACACGGTCGAAAAAGTTCTGCCCCTTATCACACTCGATAAGGCTAAACTTTTGTCTGACGTCACACCTTGTAGCGATGCGCCATCTATGTGAACTTTCCGAATTAAAAGTTCCCCTGGTACGTTGGCTTCACCGCACGAAAGGCCGAAAACGGTCGAAAAAGTTTGGCCTCTTATCACACCTGATAAGGCTCAACTTTTGTCTGACGTTACACCTCGCAGTGATGCACCATCTACGCGCACTTTATGAATTAAAAGTTCCCCTGGTACATTGGCTTCACCGCACGAATGGCAGGAAACGGTCGAAAAAGTTGGGCCCCTTATCACACTTGATAAGGCCCCACTTTTGTCTGATGTCACACCTCGCAGTGATTCACCATCTACGCGCACTTTCCGAATTAAAAGTTACCCTGGTACGTTGGCTTCACCACACGAGTGGCCGAAAACGGTCGAAAAACTTTAGCCCCTTATCACACCTGATAAGGCTCAACTTTTGTCTGACGTCACACCTTGCAGTCATGCACCATCTACGCGCACTTTATGAATTAAAAGTTCCCTAGTACGTTGGCTTCACCGTAGGAATGGCCGAAAGCGGCCGAAAAAGTTTAGCCTCTTATCACACCTGATAAGGCGCAACTTTTGTCTGACGTCACACCTTGCAGTCATGCACCATCTACGCGCACTTTATGAATTAAAAGTTCCCTAGTACGTTGGCTTCACCGTAGGAATGGCCGAAAGCGGCCGAAAAAGTTTAGCCTCTTATCACACCTGATAAGGTGCAACTTTTGTCTGACGTCACACCTCGCAGTCATGCACCATCTACGCGCACTTTCAGATTTAAAAGTTCCCCTGGTAGGTTGGCTTCATCGCACGAATGGCCGAAAACGTCGAAAATGTTTAGCCTCTTATCACACCTGATAAGGCGCAACTTTTTTCTGACGTCACACATCGCAGTGATGCACCATCTACGCGCACTTTATGAATTAAAAGTTCCCTGGCACGTTGGATTCACCGTAGGAATGGCCGAAAACGGCCGAAAAACTTTAGCCCCTTATCACACCTGATAAGGCGCAACTTTTGTCTGACGTCACACCTCGCAGTCATGCACCATCTACGCGCACTTTCAGATTTAAAAGTTCCCCTGGTAGGTTGGCTTCATCGCACGAATGGCCGAAAACGTCGAAAATGTTTAGCCTCTTATCACACCTGATAAGGCGCAACTTTTTTCTGACGTCACACCTCGCAGTGATGCACCATCTACGCGCACTTTATGAATTAAAAGTTCCCTGGCACGTTGGATTCACCGTAGGAATGGCCGAAAACGGCCGAAAAACTTTAGCCCCTTATCACACCTGATAAGGCGCAACTTTTGTCTGACGTCACACCTCGCTGTGATGCACCATCTACGCGCACTTTCTGAACTAAAAGTTCCCCTGGTACGTTGGCTTCACCGTAGGAATGGCCGAAAGCGGTCGAAAAAGTTTAGCCTCTTATCACACCTGATAAGGGTCAACTTTTGTTTGACGTCACAACTTGCAACAATGTGCCATCTACGCGCGCTAGATGGCACATTGGTATGATGGCCCCTTGGTATGCTGGCTTCACTGCAACAAAGGCCAAAAGCAGGCGAAAGAGCTTAGCCTTATCAGGTGTGATAGGGGGCTAAATGTTTCCGACCGTTTTCGCCATTCATGCGGTGAAGCCAACGTACCAGGGGAACTTTTAATTCGGAAAGTGCGCTTAGATGGTGCATGACTGCAAGGTGTGACGTCAGACAAAAGTTGAGCCTTATCAGGTGTGATAAGGAGCTAAACTTTTTCGACCGTTTTCGGCCACTCGTGTGGTGAAGCCAACGTACTAGGGAACTTTTAATTCATAAAGTGCGCGTAGATGGTGCATGACTGCAAGGTGTGACGTCAGACAAAAGTTGCGCCTTATCAGGTGTGATAAGAGGCTAAACTTTTTCGGCCGCTTTCGGCCATTCCTACGGTGAAGCCAACGTACTAGGGAACTTTTAATTCATAAAGTGCGCGTAGATGGTGCATGACTGCAAGGTGTGACGTCAGACAAAAGTTGAGCCTTATCAGGTGTGATAAGGGGCTAAAGTTTTTCGACCGTTTTCGGCCACTCGTGTGGTGAAGCCAACGTACCAGGGTAACTTTTAATTCAGAAAGTGCGCGTAGATGGTGCATTACTGCAAGGTGTGACGTCAGACAAAAGTTGGGCCTTATCAGGTGTGATAAGGGGCTAAATTTTTTTGACAGTTTTAGGCTGTTTGTGCAGTGAAGCCAACGTACAAGGGGAACTCTTAATTCAGAAAGTGCGCATAGATGACGCATCGCTCCAAGGTTTAACGTCAGGCAAAATTTGACCCTTATCGAGGGTGATGAGGGACATAACTTTTTTTTCTGCTTTTGAGATCTATTGCAGTGAAGTCAACGCATCAGGAAAAGCTTGCCGATCATAACCTACCTATTGAAAATCAGACGGGTGAACATTTTAGTGTCATGCTGCTTAAGAGTTGGAGGTTTCCCTAATGCATTGAATTCACCGCAATATATGCTTTAAAGGAGTTTTAAAAATGGAGCCCATTATCACTTACGGTAAGGCTCAACGAAAGCAAACAAGCTTCTGAACCATACGAGTGTTTTATATTTACCGAGCGAGAAACTGTCATAGCAGCAGTGAGATTCGAACGCAGTCCCTCACGTTCCAAATTTGACTGCTTTAACAACTTAGCTGAGCACCTACGCTTTCTCGGCTCGAATACTTCTGAACATGTATGGGTGTTTGCCTGCAACACAGCAAGAAATATTCTTACAGCCATATAGATTCAAACCCAGTCCCTCGCGCTTCGATATCAGGTCTACTGAGCCAGGTGTGTTATTGCATTCGCTTTTCGAGCGACGGAGATGGGCAGGCTCGTTTGATTTTTTTCGTCAGCTGCGCTCAGAACAGCCGCTGACGTGCTTTTACCAGTGGTAGAACATACGATTCGAGGAGGGTATGTCATCAATCTAGACGTTATGCGAGACATTACGGCGACGGCAAAAAAAGAAACCAGCGAGAGTCTTCATATATTCGCTATCGCAATAAAGAAACTTTCATCACAGCCATAAATTTCGAGCCCAGTTCCTCATGCTCCAAAGGCTTTAACTATTGAGCGAAGCATGAAATTTCATGTCCAAAAAGTGGCCTCCGAGATTAACTCCGGCTGCCGGAGATAATCTCTGGAGGCCACGGCTAGGATAAAAAAAAAAAAAAACGCTAGCAAAACCTCCGTTCGCCGTCACATGCGGTAAGATCACGTGACTTGAGCGATAACGTCACGCATGGCCTGGACGTGACGTTCCAGGAAAGGGAGGTCGAAGACGAGAAGAAAATCAGGATGGTTTTTCACCTTTGACACGCCTTAGGCGAATGCGCGAGAGACCCTGTAATCTTTAAAAGTGTGGCAGGCCCATCGTCAAGGTTGATCCTAAACTCATTGTGGGTAGGCTCCTCGGTTATATTCGTAAGAGAGAGAGAATAAAATGAGGGAAAGGCCGGGAGGTTAACCAGAAAATGGGCTTTTATTCGTAAACTCACATTCTAATACGAACGTGGCTCTGCATGCAGTGTTTTTAATCTTTTGTGCTTCTCCACTACTTACCTCGTTGATTTTATTATGTCTCCGTCATTGAAAGCAAAAGTCAGCAACCGGTGGCTCGCGGTCAACATGCTGCCCGCTAGACAGTTCTATATGGCCCGACATAACGTCAGGACACCTCCACGCCTTTCTGCGTCTGTTGGTGAGCAACCTTGGTGAGGTCACGTGGGTGTTGGCTAAGAATATTCAGCCCCAAAAGTCAAATCGAAAGACTTGTTTTTTTATTATAACCTTTGTTGACGATCCGCCACGGTGGTCCAGTGGCTAAGGCACTGAGCTGCTGACCCGCAGGTCACGGGATCAAATCCCGGAAGCGGCGGCTGCATTTTCAATGGAGGCGAGCATGGTGTAGGCTCTTGTGCTCAGATTAAGGTGCACATTAAAGAACCCCATGTGGTCGAAATATCCAGATTCCTCCACTATGAAGTCTCTCATAATCATATGGTGGCTTGGGGAAAATGAACCACAAATATTATAGTAACATTTGTTGACGAACTGCAACATTGTTACATGCATGCTGAATATAAATATTCACTTCTGTTCCAGTTTTGCATATCATTATTGCTTAAATAATTGCTGTGAGAAGAAGTAATGGTCATGGGAAGGGCATGCAGCGCAAAGGCAAGATGACGGATGGTCACCAAAGATCACAGACTGGATTCCAAGAGAAGGCAAGCGGGTGAACGGGAGACAGAAAGTTAGGTGGGCAGATGAGATTAGGAAGTTTGCGGGTATAAATTGACAGCAGCAAGCACACGACCGAGTCGACTGGTGGAACACGGGAGAGGCCTTTTTCTGTTGTAAGTGTAGTCAGGCTAACAATAATGATAATTGCTAACTCACCTAATTTTCTTTCCATTGTCGCTAACGTGTAGGCGATTTTCCAGGAAGAAACAAGTCACATATTTGGTTCATTTATTTATTTGGCGTCTCAAAAGGTCGCGGACAACTGACGGCCCTTCTTCAGCGTATGCCACTCAATGACGTGTGTCTACCATAAAAAAAATATCTGGGGGTCAGAGTGACAAATGCAGTAAGCCTGTTCATTTTGAGGGCAACAGAGTTTTTCTAAAGGAGAGAAGACGAGGCATATTAGGTGGCTCGCGACGTCACAGCAATGTCAAAGTTTCCACGATATCTTAACCATTTCATTAATTCATGATACTCTAAGAAGCCTTGCCAAGTTTCTGATAGATGAACATACTGCACTCTTCGTTATCCTATGAAAGTCAATAACCACTTGTAGACCCGGTTTAATGACACTCGCGGTCTGTGACTTCATGAATGACTGTGCAGTTCAATCCAAGCCACAGCATACCGTAGAAGGAATATAACCTCCGACTCATCGCGTGACAGGCTGCGATTTCAAGGACACCTTTTTGGCAAATATGTCAGTGCCTCCCAGTTCTCCCATTGAACACTATCATGCGTGTCTTTTCTGGCAATTTACATGATAGACTGGACTGTTATTTTCTTTTAAAAGAGCCACATCTCCTTGCCATAAATAGTGCAACAACGCCCAGTGCATGTTTAAAGCTATAGGTGCGTAACATTTCTAGAAACACTTCTTTGCGAAAATCGTGTGTGGTGAAATAGATTTCGAATTGATTCTACTCGGAACTATAGACCTTTTCACGGACACGAAAGGTTCACAAGGACCAGCGCACACGGACAGTGTTCAAGGACTGAGTTGGTCCTTGTGAATCTTTCATTTTTTTTTCTTCTTGTTGTGTGCGCAAAAGTTTCAGTGTGCAGCCAAACTAACTAGCCAGCCTTCTCGTATTATTCCTGTGAAATGGTCAATAGACCAGACTGTTCTAGACTGGCACCCACATTTACGGAAAGCACACATAATCCCTCACATCAGCCGGCATGACAGGTTGCTAGTTTGTTTAACAACCTAGCTAGACTTTCTCCGTATAGAAAGCATATTAACTTTATACCTAATTGTTGGTGAGCGCACTCTGGGGCTTCCAAGAAGTGTAGGTGCCATGTCTGCCACAAACATTTACTCACTGGGATCTGAACCATCATTGTTTAAGGACAGGCTTTTTGCCATATTGTGAGCTGAGCAGCCCTGATATTGAATTCAAAGATCTGTTTAGCTCCCACTCACTCCCAGATAGGCTGTGAGAAACAAGTCAATGCATCACTTTCATTTTTGCATTCCTGGCAAAGCTTGTGTTTTTTAGGACTTAATTAACAAAGGAACATGCTTCCCTGCTGAATAGAATCCTGAGCAAGCCTCTGTGGACAGGATGAATGTTGTGTCGATTATTAGCTGACCCGAAGCACCCCGTCCAAAGATGGATGCCGCATACAAGCATTGAATGTGCCAGTTTGTGCTCTCAGTCAAGCGTGTCATCCTGCTTTGCGCAACTTGTAGCGAAGCGAATGTCGTGCCTACAGTAAACCTAAGTCTAGCCCTCCATATGCCTTTATTTTCGCCAAGTCTACAACACCCACTTGCAAGCACACATGTACGATTTCTAGCTTCCTGCAGTATTCTGAAATCATCTTGACTAAGATCTTTCCTCGAGTATAAGAAAAAAAAAAAGGAAACTCCCTGAACTACGAAAACTCTTTGAAGCGTGCACATGTACTGTGTGTTCTGGAGTTACAAACGTTACTGTACCTGTGAACAAAAAACAGACGTTTGTTTAGAACAGGCGTGGAACAAAGCAACGTGTCCAAGCTGCCTCAAATGACAAGAGCTTTTTTTAAGTAATTGCAAGTGGCTATTCATACGAGAGAGAGCAGGTCCCAGACATTGTAACTTCTTTCACAGCAAAAAAATTAAAGTCTGGCATTCCAGGACTCTTGGGTCACTAGTGAGGTTTACATCTTGAGCCCTCTATTAGGCTCCATTGCATACTCGCTCTTTCAGTCTACAACATGGATTTGTGAAAAGGTCGGGCACCACCAAGACGTTCATTTTAACATCCCTAAAAGACAAAAAAGAACAGAAGGTGCAGAACAAGCTGCATCAGTGCCTGTCCTGCACCTTCTCTTTATTTGTCCTGTTCTTTTTCTGTGTGTCTAAAATGAACGTATAACAGGTAGCCAGCATCTCATCGCTTTGCCAGTTCATCACCAAGATGCACCCATGGCTCCTAATACCATTTCACAAGCATGCAGCAGTTTCTGCCAACAGAACACATCTTCTGCGGTCTTTGATGGTATCCTGGAAACTTAAATAAAAAGAACGAGTTCGTTTCCAAGCCGATTCAAATACAGGACAGTAAAGAAAAAAACAAAAATGGTTGTTCATTTGCCTCTCAGAATCCAGCGGTTCGGAACCACTCTCAGAAGCTGGCACACATCACACACACGCACAACGATCACACGACAGTCGACGAGAAGTAAGTCTTCTTCAAGGCACATCTCTTGGGTCCTCTGTCTGGTCTCTCTGGATCACGACGTCAACCTCTACAGCCTCGAGTCGGCCACTTCTCCAGGATCCTCGAAGGCAACCCGTCTCTGCTCGACCGCCCTGAGCAGCTTCTTCCGGGGACCCAGGGGCACGCCCATGGTCTTGAGGTCTTCCTCACCCAGTAGCGTCAGGGCATCCAGGTCCACCTTCTCCCTCGAAAAGAGGTCCACGTACTCAGCCAGTCCGTGAGCCGCCAGGAACACCACGATCGCCGGTGGGGTCCCGCCGCCGTCTTCCTCTTCGTCCTCTTCGTCTTCCTCGTAGTATACGTCCTCGACGTCTTCCCAGGGCAGGACGCTCTGCCTCTGGGCCAGACTGCCTGCAGAGCCGATGGAGTCGACGACGCTCCCGCAGGGCAAGGCGATGCTGCCCACCTCTTCGTCGTCGATGCGACACGAAGGCAGGGACAGCAGCGTGCCCGAGATGGAGTTGCGAAACGCGACGCTGCCGAAGCCCGGGCGCTCGAACATGCTGGAACCCGTGGTCGGCTCGTCCTCGCCAAGACCGGAGTCCGGGTGTGCGCCCAGGTCCGGTTCGCTGATGGCCCGCGAGAGATCGCCCAGTGCCGAGCCATCCTTGAGAAAGTCCGGAAGACCCGGTCGCGAGGCTGGGGAGAGCAGGGGCTCCTCAGCCGTGCCCTTGGGCACGAAGACGACCTCGGCGTCCCGCTGGAGGCCTGTCAGCGACCGGATCGACTTCTTGCCATCGTTGTCCAGGGTTCGTACCTGCGTCGGTTCGAATTACGAGTCGACAGAGTTGTTTTAAGCGCCACGCAAAGACACATCGAACGAACAATGCAAGGGACACGTATTTCCCACAGCCGCGTGTATTACTCGTGGTCCGTATACGTTATCAGGTTCATTCTGCTCAAGCCACGCTTAACAACCCTGTGATCTCTCAGACAAACAAGACATTAACCAAGCTTTAAAAAAGTTCCCAGTAGTCTATAGCCTTCTTTAGTGCAATAGAAAGCGTACCAGCCATAGTGTCTGATGAAGGAGTATACACGCAAAAGGCCGCGAAATGCACACTAGTAGCTGTGAATGCTGCGCCGGTTCTCAGCTTCAACTACCTTTACGTATTTCGTAAGCAGCATAGAATACAGTGGCGATGAATAACATACACTAGGTAATTCTGAAAAGTCATTTTGGTGCGCATGAAATACTGTGAAATGAGCGACTCTATGTACAGCTTCAAAGTTCTCCAGCTAAGCTGTGCGACAAAGCGTTTTTTTCTTGCGAGACTTAAACACGATTTAAAAATATAAATAATACACAAATTGTCGTAGGTTCGCTCCTTGCCAGCGGCAAGTGATATCTTTCCGTCCACTTTTCTTTATTCGCATTTGCATCATAGTTGCTAAAAATGCCATCCCCCGTAGGTTTTCCTGTCCATTAGTCATGACTAACGTCGTGCTTAACAAAAAAAAACGAGCCCTTCAAATCCTCCTTCTTTCGTTCATACGAGTTCAATGTAAGACTATTACTTCGGCCAATGTTTACCACTGTTGTGCCGATATCGGCCCAGTTCCGGCGAGCCACCTAGAAAGTCGTTTTCCTGCACTTCCCAACTTCGTACTTGAAGAATACAGTTAAACATTGTTTTAGATATCAAGCCCACGGCATATTTACAATAGTTATAGCAATAAGAAAGCATAGCACGACTGAGACAAGGGAGAAAGAAGACACACCACACATGAGTACTGTGCCTTTCTATTGCTATGAATGAACTTTCTATTGCTATGAACAACATCTATGCATGTTCTCCTGTCCGTGGTGGGGTTTGGCCAACGAGCACGAGCTGCAGCAGCCTTCTGCACCCGGCGCCCCTCTTAGTCCATGCACGATTTGACAAGCGCACTCGTACAGCGCCTATTCGGGGAGTGACAGCTCCCCACCCGGCGCAACCCCACGCAGCAGCCAATCGGAGAGAATGGATGGATGGATGGATATGGCTGTACCCTTTAGATCGGGCGGTGGCTAGTGCCACCAAGTCGTAATACTTAATGAACCAAAAACTAGATTAATTTTTTTTCTTTAAAAAGTGAGTTTGAGGATTCGTAATTTGCAGTGAAGGGTTCAATTTTCACTCGTGCCTTGACTTTAGCCACCAATCAGATAACCTCCTTCTAGTTAAGTCTACCCACTTAAAGTCTATTTTGCCCTCCCGGTCCCTAAACCCCAGTGCTTTGAAAAACTCTGCGCCATCATCCTGAACTAAAGGGTGAAGCCCTTTACAGAACATTATCAAGTGTTCGGCAATTTCTTCTTCCTCTCCACACGCACTGCATACTGTGTCTACCCCTTCGTATTTGGCCCGATATGTCTTGGTTCGCAGTACTCCCGTCCTGGCCTCAAACAGTAGAGAATTACCCCGAGTATTATCATGGATCCTTTACTTGGCATTTTCCTGCTTAAAAGTTCGATAGATCTCTAGTGCAGACTTCTTAATCATGCCCATTCTCCACATGTCAGTCTCCGTTTCCTTCACTTTCTTCTTAACCGATAGTTCTTTTTGGTTTGGCCACCTGCTGTTTTTTAAGTATTTACCAGTCAATTTCCTGGTTCGCTTCCTCCATTTTGTATCGACATTCTTCATGTACAAGTAGCTGAAAACCTTCCTAGCCCAATGCTCCTCCCCCATTTTTCTCAATCGCTTCTCAAAATTTATCTTGCTGCTAGCTTCCCTGCCCTGAAATGATGTCCATCCCATATCACCTTGTACTCCCTGATTTGGTGTATTCCTGTGAGCTCCTAAAGCAAGCCTACCTATTCCACGTTGCTTAATTTCTAATCTTGCTTGAACTTCTGATCTCATGCACAAGACTGCATTGCCGAACGTCAGACCAGGAACCATCACCCCTTTCCATATTCCTCTCACAACATCATACCTATTGTAATTCCACAGTGCCCTGTTTTTCATTACCACTGCATTCCTGTTACCTTTAGTCATTAGGTATGTTTCGTGTTCCCTTAGGTACTGGGCCCCATTGCTTATCCATATGCACAGATATTTGTATTTATCTGTTATCTCTAGCGTGACCTCCTGTATTCTAAGCTCACTGCCTTCATTGTCATTAAAAATCATGACTGCTGATTTTTCCTTACTGAATCTGAATTCTAACCTATCTCCTTCATTACCACAGATGTCCAGCAATCTCTACAAATCTTCCTCGTTGTCGGCCATTAGCACTATATCATCTGCGTACATCAATGCTGGTAGTGCCTGTTCAATGAGTTTTCCTTGTTTGATGAAAGAGAGGTTGAAGCCCAGTCTACTTTTCTCTAATTTGGCCTCTAATCCTTGTAGGTACATCATGAATAATAAGGGTGACAGAGGACACCCCTGCCTAAGCCCCCGTTTTACCTCTACAGACTTGGATACCTGTTTTTCCCACTTTATAACTACCTTGTTACCTTTATAGATATCCTTTAAAAGATTAGTGACTACATCTTCCACGCCTAGTGTGTCCAGTATTCCCCACAATTCCTCTTGAACCACGCTATCGTACACTCCCTTGATATCCACAGTGCTAGCCACAGGGGCCTGTGTTCGAATAAAAATTTTCCTGTAGTTGCTCATCTTCTCTCCTTCCCACTTTCACTGCTCTTCCAAAACTTAGCTTGATACGTTTGTGATCACTACCCAGACTTCTGGAGCCACCTTCATCTATGTGCATTCCCCTGAGCTTATCATACATCCTATATGACATCAGTGCGTTATCTATCGTCGACAACAGCCTTCCTACCTCCCATGTTATTTGCCCTTCACACTTCTCAGTACTGTTGCAAATGATCAAATCAAGCCTTTCACACATATCCACGATCATTTTGCCTGTCCGGTCAATTTACTCATCTATATCTTCTATGTGCGCATTCATATGTCCTAGTATAATTATCTCGCACTCTCCTCCTAACTCCTGAATGTCATTTGATATACACTCTACCATTGCCTGGTTTTCCTCTCTGGCCTTTGCTCCCGTCCACAAGTACACGAAACTAAGGAGTGTCATTTGCCCTGCTACTTCCCTTTCAGCCATAAATGTTCCTTGCACTGCTGCTTGACCCTTTGCCAGTCTGTAGTTTTATGAATGAATGTCCCAATACCACCCCCTTTCTGCTGCCTTCTGTTCTATTACAATATTCCCACACGTAGTCTGCAGAGGAGCTGCACTGCCAACGCCGTCTAGCGTGCCTTCGCCAAACCACCATATTTTACGCATGTTTATGGGCCAGTGCCGTCTCGGACACGAGACGAGAAATTGAGATGACACAGAATGCATACATCGCCATCTAGTATATCGTCATCCGACTGCACTTTGCATGCATCTCTATGGGACAGCGCCTTCTATTGTACAATAAGGGAACACTGTGGGGTTCGTCAGATGTATTGACGATCGACAACCGACCAGGTCTCACTATAACGAGCTTCGTTCTCAAAAACCACGCCCCGAGGTGCTGCAACAGGTGGGTGTGGTGAGGACTTCAGCGCAATAGTTATAGGCCGTGTTTGGTGAACGCGCGGAGCCATAGAGACGTGCCTTGTTGAATTCGCCGGGGTCGGTGTTCTGCTTGCGCAGGTGCACCTTCTTGGAGACTGCACCGAGGCCCTTGCGACTCGAGACGGTGGTCGAGGTGCCCGTGCTGACCATGTCCGAGAACTTGGGCGCCCGCGTCGGCTGCAGGGTGCCCCGACCGTCGCCCACGTGGAGCGGAATGAGCGCGCTGTGCACGCCGTTGTTGGCCTCGACGAGCAGCTCCACCTGCATCAAAGATGGTTCATTCATTGATTAATTGATCGAGATGAACTTTCTCGGCGTAAAACTGCAGAACGTACTGGATACTGTGTGAAAAGACGGAACATTAGCGCAAAGAAAGCTGATCATGTTTAACTAACTACATATGTAAACCTATGATTAGGTTTTCATTAACAGTGATTGATTTGATTGAGTCTGCTAAACTTTCTTTGCGAGAATTTCATGATCAGGCTTTCATTAACAGTGACTAACTGATTGATTCTGACAAAATTTTTTGTGCGAATTTACAAAACGTACGAAACCCGGCCTTAAAGGACACACAGAGCATCGGCGCAAAGAAACTTGATCATGTTTCACTAATTAGTCCACAGTCAGGGTTTCCTGAACTTGTGGTGATTGGTTTCATTGATTGATTGATTGATTGATTGATTGACATTGTCTGAATGCACCAATTCAGGCGGCCATCCATCTCCTTGTCATCTTGCTCTGCCTTGGTACTGTTACGACTCGCACCGCCGCCGACACTGTTCCGTAGTGCGCCGAGGTCACGGGCCGCCAAGGTTGTTGAGTAGCGCGTTTCCCAGCTCGCGGCAGCTTCTGCGCAGAGCTGATAGACGAGCGGACAAGAGGACGGTGAGTTGAAGCAAGGTTTATGGACAGCATAGAAATAGAGGTGTTACATATTCGGCTCTGGGGCCGACAGCTTAGACACTTGAAGAGCCGAGATGTTTTCTCTCTGACGCATACGTCGGCTGCTGGCGACGCGCCGCTTGGCTGTTTTTATAAGCCTCGGGTGAGGCCTTATGTCACAACCGTCCAATCAGAAGCGCCGTTGGCCGTGATGTCAGATTCCTCCTGTCAGGAACCGCCGCTGGGTTGCACCCATAGACGAGTGGTGCTGCCACGCGTTGTGTAAGACTCGCCAGAATAGATGGTGCCGCTTGCATCATCGAGCTGCTATCGAGCCTGTGGGTTGAGGGAGCTCGCCGTGCGTTGCGTAAGACACACCTGCGCCGCCGGGTAAGATGACGTCGTTGAGATGATGGCGTCAGGCGGGCTAGCTCGCTGGCCTTGACACAGATTTCCTTTGCAGAGGCAATGACGTTCGGTCTGGACTCTCAGGCGTAACAGTATCTCGCAAACATGCGACTTTTCCGTTCCATCTACAAGTACCAGACAACTGTGGACTCCTTGAAGCTATTACCTGGTGAAACTGTGTCCAGTCAGATCTCACCGTCTATGGTTAAGAAACGAACGTAGCATCTCGCAGTCTCTCTCTCACTCACTCTCTTTGCCGCTTTACAAATGGGCAATTGGTGCGCACTGTTGGCAAACACGTGACTACGTTTAACTAGCCTATGAGACAGCAGGACTGGTTGCCCACCCCGTTCATAGAGTCCAATTCGTTAGGACGTCCAAAGTCACGGGCCTCGCCCGTGTCATGCGTTTTCGATAGTTCTCGATCAAGCACGAACTGCCATCCCTTCTATAACAAGGTGGGGTAACCACGTTCTCGCATCTCTGATTTGATTGATTGACATGTGGGGTTTAACGTCCCAAAACCACCACATGATTATGAGAGACGCCATAGTGGAGGGCGCCGGAAATTTCCACCACCTGGGGTTCTTTAACGTGCGCATCTCTTATTTCATCGTTTCTTATGTGATTCTTAAAAGGAAAAGAAGAGAAAAGTGAGCCCCGTAACTGTCCGCATCAGAGTGCGACACCTCAACAGTAGCTTCCAAGGGATGGGGGTAAGGAGGGATTTAAAGGATAGGATTAAAAGGTATATATAAAGAGAGGAAGGAGAGAGCGGGGCGCAGGGACAGCGATCGACGGAAGTAAAGAGGAAATGGGAAAGATGGACACGATCGCGGGAGTCCGGGGACGGTGCATTACTCGTTGAGAGCTCTTGTCGGCGTAAGGAGATGGCGTAGGGCGAGCCCAGTCAGCCAGAGCTGCGCTGTCGTCGGAGACCGCGGGGGCACAACCGGTGGGTGGTAGTGGTTAGAAGATGAGAAAAGGCACCTAATTTCTGCAACCCGGTCGGGAGCATGACGCAGTGCCGGGGCACAACCGGTCAGCACGAAATCCAGCGAGTGAGTCCGTTGCCGAACTCCTCTCCCGTGGCTATGTTCGCATGCCCATCCTTCTCACGACGAATACTTACCTGCTATTGGGCGCGAGGCCCACCACTTGAGGCGCGAGTGCTGCAATCGCTATGACGTGAGGGTTGGATCACGTGATCTCGCCTCGCTCTCGCGAAGGAGATCTGGTGGTTGGATGCGTCGTTTTTAATCGCAACTTCGCGGTGTTTTCTTTTTTTTTTAACAGCGTTGTATTGCTCTGACTTCAGGTGCGTAGACATTAGCAAAGTACACTATGCAAAAAGCCGCAGTAAAAGTTACCGGCGGCGTGCCACAGTTTGCTGTGTATGCGATGCCACTGTCAAGGCCGCTGGCTGCGCCAATATCACCTCTCTCTTTCTTTGTTGTGGTTATTTCGCGCCCACGAGGTTAAAGTGAGATCGGACCAGGAATGTTCACATAAAAGCAGATCGTTTCAGTTTCCACACGGGACCCTTGTTCACATCGAAAAATGGCTGTGCAAACAGTCCGATTACGTATATTTTAAAATAGGACGTAAGAGTGCAAACGCGGGGGGAAGTTACCGTTATTAAATTTAAAAACGGGTGCCGTTATCTGAATTGTCAGAGAGTCAAGATAGCTAGCACGAAAGTCCAATTCTTTTCCCTTTATTTTCGCTATTTTCACCATATTTCGGTCTAGTTCGTGGTCAGTTGCTTCTGCGTGTCCGGCCAGGGCGTTAGACGAAACCTTCTTTCTCACATCATACATGTGCCACTCCAGTCTTTGCTAAAGCTTACTTCTATTGCCAAGGTAACCTTTACCACAGTCTGCGCCACCATCCTCCTCCCCCCTTGTCCATCCACGTGTGTGTACCCGACCACACGGGTTTCCATCCGCCAGGGGCGTAGCTAAGAGCTGGCACGCCAAACCCGTGCCCCCCCCCCCCCCAATAAAAAACAATTACCATAGTATATGCGCACAAAACAATAGTATACCACCTCTGCCTGCCCAGACCCAACCCTATTCAAAGGGGTTCCCCATCCAAAAAAAATTCCGCCAACGCCCCTGCCGTCCGCGACTTCAGCTCACGGGTTTAATTCCTTGCTTATAGATTACGTCCGTAGAGAGAGAATATAAGGAGAAAGGCAGGGAGGTTAACTAGGGCTGATCCCCGGCAGGCTACCCTGCACTGGGGAAGGGGAGAGGGGAAAGGAAAGTTATAGAGGAGAAGAGAAAAGGTCACTGACTGGGCCGACGCGTTTCACCATCACAAACGACGAAGCAGGCCGGTGTCTTTGAGAAAATGCAACAGTGCTTTCGTTGCCTTTCGGAAATTGGATGGGCAGTGCACCATGGTCCCAATACTTTCTCGACGGTGAAATCGCTTCTGTCCAGATGATTTAAGAGACTGCGCAGGTGAAGCCTCTCGTTTGTGTATGCCGGGCAGTAACATGTGTTCAATAGTGTCATCGACGGCGCAGTCGTTGCACTCCGCGCTGTCAGCCCTCCCTTTTTTAAATGAGTAGGCTGTAGAGTGGACCCATAGCCACTGTCGCTTCCTCTCAATGTTGTTTTGATCTACAGGCGAGAACGTGGTCAGCTTCGAGAACTGATTCATATTCTAAGAGCTGCCGCCAAATATAACACACCTTATGAATGATGCTGTAAAAGAAAGAAAAGAAACTAGGCATTGGCAATTTTACTGAAACATGAAATTGCCGTTTAGATCACGGTGTGCAAGACCCCGCAGCGTGCACATTCAAGGGCACAAAAAGATACGGCTGGTTGATCGCATTTTTTTAAAATCATGATTTACCCCTTTATAGAAGCGCTGGACCTGGGCCAATCATTCATAATTTTCACCCATGTGCGGCTCGATGGCAATCGAATGTGCAACGTGTGACCACCACAGAAGTTTTGCGCAATAAATACTATAGGACCATAGAGAAACATACTTATATAAAGAGCAGACACTCCCGTAGAGCCCTGCGGCCCAGCTACTGCACTGCTTTCAGCGCCACGAGTGGCTGGTCAGAGCCGATAATGTCTTCAGCACAAATAAAGTACCAAAAAGTTTTCTTTCCAATGCTGAGATTTGAACTCGTCACCTAGCTCATGCTCCGAAAGCGAGTGTCTTAACCACTAAGCTACACACGGGAATACATGTACAGTACATACATGTACAGGGAATACATGTAGAGTACATCGCCCCGACGCGGTAGTCTAGTGGCTAAGGTACTCGGCTGCTGACCCGCAGGTCGCGGGATCAAATCCCGACTGCTGCGGCGGCTGCATTTCCGATGGAGGCGGAAATGTTGTAGGCCCTTGTGCTCAGGTTTGGGTGCACGTTAAAGAATCCCAGGTGGTCGAAACTTCCGGAGCCCTCCACTACGGCGTCTCTCAAAATCATATGGTGGTTTTGGGACGTTAAACCCCACATATCAATCAATCAATTAATGTACAGTACATCTAAACCACATGAATGTGCCTCTTTGTGCAAAACAAATACAGAAAGACAACGCTTTATAGTCATACTTTACTGTTTTCTGTTGTAAGGCATTAAATGTCCTCAGCGGGAGATGATGTAGAGCGGATACGGGAAATTGCACAAATTAATAAAATCATAAAGGCTCCAGTGGCCTTTATATATACTTACGTAGTATATATACTTTACATAGTATATTTCTCTATGATAGAACCGTGCCGCAGAGAAAAGTTACAACTCTGAATGAGGCACGCGCGTGCGTGATTCTATAGCGTTTGCCCGCAATGATCACGTAAAGGTTGCGGCTGCATGCGGATGTTGTAAGAATGCTGCGATGCTTCACGCAAAGCAGCGCGGAATCCACTTGCGCTGCGCTTCGTAGGGTTATGTGCGCCAAAGAAAAATGTGTTTTGCGCATGCTTGTCGCGTCAACCGCGGCCCCTCTTTAGACGCAAACGTATACAATGAATGAAGTAGCGCGGTTGCGCGTATTTCTTGTAGCAAAGATAAGTTTCTTCACCGTCAATACCCGTTTACTACAATTCGACATGCAATGAGTTGCCATGTTTTACAGAGGAGGCACGCTCGCCCCCCCCCCCCCCCGTAGTTTTCATTCAAGTGGCCATAGCAGCCGGTCACCTCAATTCACTACCCGCCACTTGTCACGGGATCACCTCAGGTAAGCAGCCGGGCAGGGATGAATGCTCCTCAGCCTCTCCTTCCCTCCCTTCTCCCTTCTTCTGTAGAGCTCTCCACTCTACGAAAAGAGAATGCGTTTCTTCAGCGGCAAACAAATCGCAGCTCTCACTAAGCAGGTGGCAGCTCTCGAACTGCAACAGCAGAAATTGGCAGGGCCTCCCACTACTACCCCATTGGTTGAACCCACCACCCCTAAACTTGACCATCCTGCTACGCCCCCCCCCCCCCCCCTGTCATAGTGATACCACTCCCCCGACGACGGCGTCGGCTGCCCCTCCAGCTCAGGGGGCAACTCAGAGCATTCCTTCTATAGACCAAACCTTACCAGTGGAGGACCACATTAGTCGCCTCGAAAATGCTGTTCTCTGCCACATGTCTACCAATAATGTTCAAAGCATGGTAGCTGAAGTGGTTCAGGCGGTTCAGGCTTGGGCTGTCACCCAGTTTCGCACCAAAACTCGCTCACGCTCGGCCTCTACGGACAGCAATTCTGTCCCACGTCGACGCAAAGTTGCCGGTTTCTCTTCAGCGGCTTTCAATCCAGCTTCCGTCCTCCTTCCAACTCTGCAAAGTTAGGGGCAGGGCATGGATGATGAGCCATAAAACTTTAGATTTTCATCATGGCGACTCCGTCATTTACATCTTCACTATCATCTCAATTCGAAATAATTGAATTGAATTGAATTGAATCTTTATTTTCATGTCTGGTACAACATGAAGGATGGCGGGAGTAAAAGCTGCACTAAAACAGCTTGACTAGCTCCCGCTACCAATGGAACTGCAGGGAATTCGGGAACAGGCGAAAGCGTGCACATCTTCTGCTCTTCCTTCAATCTCGGGGCTCTCTTCCTGCCGTCATCGCCCTTCAAAAATGCGGTTCAAACCCTACCCTCTCCAGCTACTGCTCCTATACAGGCGGCACTACCACTAGTCTACTTGTTCACAAAACATATACGGCTGTTCAGGTCGATCTAGACCTAGACCTCCCCTACGATTACTGCATGACCTCCGTTCTTTCCCAGAAACGAGGTACTCCATCAATTCATATTCTTAATGTGTACTGTCCCCAACATGTACAGCGGGACACTTTCGCGGAACTCTTCTACAGGGCTCTCCAAGCGGCGGCTCGGCAACCCTTGGTGGTGGTCTGAGACTTCAATGCTCCTAGCCCACACTGGGGATACCACTTTGAAAAGCCTCGCGGACGGAATCATCCACTCTTGGTTTCACACTGCTCACTGACCCAGCGCATCCCACGCGTATGAGAAATTCGGTGACACGCGATACATGTCCAGACCTCTCACTCACGCGTAACATTTTACCGGCTACGTGGGAAAACCTCGATGACACTCTTGGCAGTGATCATTTTCTGCTGAAGATCGCCTTCCCGGCGCGGAAAATGCACCAAATCTGGGGCCAAGCCCGAATCACGGACTGGTCAGCTGTTCGCACTAAGCCTTTCCCCTTGCTCTCCTCCCCAGAGGACTACCAGGCGTGGGCATCATACGCCCTCCATACACAGCAATCATACACCAAACACATACCCACTTCCACATCAGCCCCTGCAGTGGATCCCCACCTCCTCCACCTTTGGGATGCACGCCACAGCCTTACCCGCCGGTGGCGACGATCTAAGCTAAATCGTAAGCTTCGCTCCCGCATAGAAATGCTTACCTCGGAGGCTGCTGCCTACTCTGCCCAGCTTGCGGATGCAAATTGAGTCGATGCCTGCGTGAAGGCTGCAGGCCAGATGAGCTCAAAAAATACATGGCCACTACTTCGGAGCCTCTTGGTTCCCTCTACCACACGTGGCAAAACACGACGCCTGCTTCGCCACGCTTACTATGCCTACCAGGGCCCGACGAACCAACTCGCAAACGACCTCTGCGACCGCTATCTCTGTCGTACGACTGACCCCACGGGCTCCGAGTACGTCTACTCCGGGCTCCCCAACTCAGAAATTGATGCCCCCTTCACGCTCCTTGATCTTCGGGCGGCGTTAGCTAAAATGAAGCGAGGTAATGCACCAGGTAGGGATGACATTACAGTCACTCTATTAGCCAACCTTCCCGATTCCGCACAACTCTCGCTCTTACATTTGATGAACGCAGTATGGGACGGTGAACCCTTACCCCTGGAATGGACCACTTCAGTGATCACATTCATTCCCAAACCAGGCAAGCCTGTCAGCACTGAGGCGTTGCGACCCATCTCGCTCACCTCTTGCATGGCCAAACTTATGGAGACCATAATCCGCGACCGCCTGCCCGCATGTCTGGAAAGGAAGGACGTCTTTGGTGACTCGATGTTCGGGTTTCGCCCCCATCTGTCTGGGCAGGATGTCCTTCTCCAACTCCAGCACGACGTCATTGTACCTACTACGATGTGCCACAATGACAAAGCCATCCCAGCCCTCGATCTCCGGGGTGCCTTCGACAATGTAAAGCATATCATCATCCTTACCAATCTTAACGGCACGAACTGTGGCTCGAAAGCTTTCCGGTACATTAGGTCATTCCTTTCACATCGCACCGCTTTCATCCGCATCGACTCTGCCGAACATGGTCCATATACATTAGGCACCTGCGGTAAACCACAGGGAGCGGTTCTATTGCCCATCCTTTTCAATTTGGCCATGCTCAAACTTCCTGCGCTCCTCGCTCAGGTCGAAGGCATACAGTACGCTCTATACGCGGATGACATCACTATCTGGACCAATTGGGGCTTCCCTGCAGAAATTGAAGACCGCATACAGCGAGCGGCACTTATTGTGGACACTTACGCCTCATTATGCGGACTGGAGTGTTCCCCTACCAAATCATCTCTTCTCTCGGTATCATCTCTACCGCCACCTCAGATATCTCTGCCATATGGCCCCATACCGGTTGTCGCAGAACTCCGCATATTGGGCCTCTACATCTCTACTACTGTGAACCCTGGCTCCACCATTGCGCGTCTTCGGCGCACTAGTGAGCAGGTTAGCCGTATGATTCGGCGGGTCTCCACCAAACGTGGCGGCCTTCGCGGTCGGCACTCCCTTGACTTGGCTCACGCGTTTGTAACCAGCTGAGTCCTCTACGCTACCCCATACCTTCGCTTGCGTCGCCACCGCGAGAACCAGTTGGACGCACTGCTCCGATCGGTTTATAAATAAGCGAGCACTAGGCCTCCCCATCGCTACCTCCAATCGCCGCTTTGCGGCCTTGGGTGTGCACAATCCGTATGCCGAGTTGCGGGAGGCTCATCGCACCAATCAAATTAACCACCTGTCCCAGACGGTTCATGGACGCCACTTTCTGGACAGGCTGTCACTGAACCCGATCCCTACTCCACCACCCGATTTCTCCGTTCCGGAGCTGTAGCGGCAAACTTTGGGTCGAGCCTCTTCCTCGCAACATGGATCCCAGTCAAAATACAGGCAGACTCTTAGCCCGAACACAACTTCTCCATACTCGATACTCCAACACTCCTGGTGTCTTCTACGTAGATGTCTCAGGCCCGACCTCCTCGGGACACTTTACGGCCGCAGTGATATCCGAAGGTCACCACGTTGACTGCATCTCTTTCCGCTCACCTGATTCAACTCGGGCCGAAGAGGTAGCCATCGCTTTGGCAGCCTCTCACCGCTCAGCAAGAGTGATCATCCCTGACTCGCGCATCGCCTGTTCCCGATACCTGCAAGGTATCATAGCTCCCCTGGCCGCCGACCTTCTCCAGGCTGCCTCATGGCGCTTTGAACCTCACTCCATCCGCATAGTATGGTCTCCTGGACACGCGGGTCTCCCCGGTAACGAAGCGGCTCATGCCGCTGCCTGCGTTTCTCTCTCCCGGGCCGTTACCTCTTTCGACCCCGCGTCTCTCCCAGGCACTTCAGTTCTTATGCAGTACCGCGAAATCCTTGATTACTATCGAAACTCGTGCCGTCTTTACCCAGAACATGCACAGGGTCTCTCTAAAGCGGACGAGCGATTTCTGAGACGCTTGCAGACGAACACCTTCTTGTGTCCTGCAGCCGCCCAGCATTTCATGCCGGGTATACACGGCTACTGTGCGCACTGTGGGGTGCTGGCCGACACGTACCACATAATTGCAGTATGCCCAGCTATACCTCTTCCTTTTTCATCCCCCTTCCGCCTACCCACAAGAGAGCCTTGGGAGGAGTTCCTGCTCGGCTGCTCCAGCCGGGACGCTCAGCGCTCCCTGCTGGCCCGCGCCCGAGCAGCGATGACCTCCAGTGGACTTCTGGAATAAGGATACCACCCAAGTGCATTTGTAGTGCAACTCTCTGTGCTTTTCTTAATAAATGTTTACCACCACCACCACCACCGGTAGTCAGGCATTAACGAGAAGCGTAAAACTTTTCCAGGGCAGTCATTTAGCGCATCGTAGAGCCAGGGAAGAAGCTGCTGCAGTATTTCACAAATTTTGTTGAGTGAAGTAGAAGGAAATGATGATAAAAAGAGAAGACGCGAAGGCAGCTGCGGGACGCCTCCACACGGTGGTATGTCCTCGCGCCCAATAGTCGGCTGCAACCTGACGATAACTCGGCCTTTTCTGCGACGCCCCGGGTTTTTATGGTCAGGCGCCACCTGGTCGTAAATGACGGCCCTGCCTCTATAGCGGAAAAGTTGCAAAACGTCTCACCTCGAAGGCTTTGCTTGTGGTATACTCGTGGCAATGCCGGTTGTTTCAGCCCCGACCAAAACGGCAGAGGGCAGCACAAGAAAATGACAAAGGCGGGTTGAAGGGTGCGCATACAGCCATCGCTATGCCTTCCCAGAGAAAATACCCATAAACACTCCATCCCGTAGCATTTACTCATCTTAGTGACGTCAAATACTTTCCGAGAGATCATTTAGCATTGTGGATCCTAAAGGTACGTTTAGAAATAGTACAAACACGTTACAGTAATTTCTACTCTACCATCAGCCAGCATTGTGTATAATGGCTGTTTTGGCAGTAAGGAGGGCCCGGTAAAATGGTCGACGAAATTTGATATTTTGTGTTTAGAATAAATGTTACACGATTTATAGTACTTCGTACTCTAATATGGGGGAACAAAAAAACCATCCCGCAGACACTAGGTGCGTCGCTGCGTAGATCCCAGAGAGTGCTATGTTACGCAAACTGTCAAATACTCTGGTAGCTCACGTCACCATATATACACAAGTCTGTGTCTCTGGTTTATAAATCAGAAACTCGAAAGTCATGGTGAATTTCGTCAGGGAGTCGGAAATCACTGTTCAGCTGAACGCAGCTGTCTATGCAGCAACAACGAACCTTTAACTCCTAATATGCGCACCGTATTTACTCGAATAATTTGCGCACCCGTATTATTTATCCAGCAGAAAGATATTTACTCGCATATTTTGCGCGGTTCGAACTAGGAGGTTAAAAAAGGGCAGCATATCCACGGGGTGAATTATGGACAGTAAGGGGAAGCGTCCGTCTGTCCATTCGTTCTTGCTTCCGTCCGTCCATGCGTCCGTTTGTGTGACCGTCCACGCGTCCATCCACCCGTACGTGCGTGCGTCTGTTCGCGCGTCCGTACCTGCGTTCGTCCATGCATCCACCCCTGCGTCCGTTCATGCGTTCATCCGTCTGTGCAGCCATCCATGCGTCCGTGCATGCATCTGTCTGTGTGCCCGTTCGTCCATCTAGTCAACACTCCAAGTACCACTATCCTGCATCTTTTCATCATATATTCCCCATATAGAAGCACCGCCATCCAGCGGACATTCCAAGGACTAAACGAAAGGTGGCACAGGCATACTTTCTTACGGCTTGCGCTTCGTGTCTACTTCCGACCTTTAACCACCTCGAGTTCATGGTATATACTAGTTCGCTGTATTCATGGCCCCGTGGCCCAACGCTCGCTAAACATTTCTAAAACGAAGGAGGTTACGCCCAGCGAGTATAACGAAGCAACCCTTTCTTGTCACATAGTGCTCAATGTACATGCCAATGGCTGCTAATAGGGAATGAGAGACAGGAGAATTCGGCTTTTAGTTAACGTGCACGCTGCGAATTTTTTTATTGTTCAACAACGCACAGGAGAAATCTCCCACCGGCACCACCTTGCAGGTCAAAGCGTAAGACATGTTACGCACTACTACGAGGGACGAACGGGTGCTGCTTTAAGGAGCTTCGCCCCTAAAAAATGGCTGGAGTGTAAGCTCCCGCAATGCTTTGCCAGGATTAGTGAAGCCTTTCGCCCTCCAAATAGCTTAGAAACATGCTGTTTTCTGGCGGTGCCCACTTAGAGATCAAGTGGCTTTGACTTGTTGATTGATTGATATGTGGGGTTTAACCTCCCAAAACCACTATATGATTATGAGAGACGCCGTAGTGGAGGGCTCCGGAAATTTAGACCACCTGGGGTTCTTTAACGTGCGCCCAAATCTGAGCACACAGGCTTTGACTTGTTAATATAAATGCTACGTTAATTATAAATTTAAAGAATAGTTGTTTCCGAAGAAATAATCCACAGAGACAAATATAGGTGACTTAATCTCCCATAAAATTTGCCTTGAATTCGAGGCTTACTAAAGAAAACTAGTACATAACACAAGGACGTACTTTAAGCACTATCTGACCCTAAAAGGCTGTTACGTTAAACTCGTTGGGCGTGCGAAGAATACGCTTCTTCTCAATCGCCTCTTTGGCTTTCGCACGGCACGCATGAGAACAGAACGTGGGCTGTTTGCAAGACTGGTCTTTACAGTAACCTTGTACGTACTGTGGCTGCGACGCTGTTTAGTGGAAATACGGCACAAGCCGCATAGAGACGCCTAATGCGCCTCATTGTGTGGAACTACCTAGATCAGCAGCTGGAAACGCACGGCGAAGAGGCTTTCCTTCGACGATGGCACACGCGTTTCTTCAAAGTAAGAGAGGGACAGCTGAAGTTTCCAGTTGTCCCGTACTAGCCACGCACCCACTCTAGTACGCATGCATAAGTGTTATCCTGTAAAGTGCCATTAACTTGATTCATTTTAATTTTCGTTTGACTAGTAACATTTGTATATCCAGTCATCAATCAGATTTTGGTGCTCATTTGTAAGATGTGTACACTGTCTTTACTTGTTTTCGATGTTTCGTTTGTGAATGTACAAGTTAAGTGTACAATAAACTTCCCTTTCTCAATCGCCGAACGTCAACAGCTCCTCATGGCCCTAGTAGGATGGCTGCCGCAGCCGCCACCTTACTGTTGGCACGGCTTCACTTATGGACAAGCATTTCCACTCCACCGTTTCTTTTTTAAAGCTCCTTGGGCCCGACCCGCCCAAGCCAGCTCGCTGACGCGTGCACGAAGACACTTTGGACCTTTGGATGCTTTGGAGGGGCGCGCCGTGCAAGCGAGCGCAGTCAAACAGCTAGCGAGTGTCTTCCGAGGAATCCCTCCGACCGAACTAGACTCCCTAGAATACTTTACCCGAAGGTCGCTGGTGTGTGTAAGTAATTCCTAAAAGAGATAAAAGAAGATAGAAGTGAGCCCCGTAACTGTCTGCATATGAGTGCGACACCTGAACAGTGGCTCACGAAGGAAGCGGATAATGAGGGTTTAAAAGGGATAGGGATAGAGATGAGGACACCCACACACATAAGTAAAGATAGAGAAAGATGGGGACATGGTCGAAGGAGTCCGAGGACGGGGCCCCACTCAGCGAGAGCTTCACGGCGTCAGGAGAAGGCGTATAGTGCGAGCTGGTCAGCCAGAGCTGCGCTGTCGTCGGAGATCGCGGGGGCACAACCGGTCGGCACGAAATCGCGAGATGGGAAGACAGAAAGGGAAGCAAACACTCGAGCAGCGCCGAGCGTTCCTTAATCTTCCCAACCGTCAGAATGCACACTCGTGTCACGACACGGACAACTTTCTGCACCGGAGGCTTGCGAGGACCTGTCCCACCAACTGTTCTCCTCGTTCTCAGAGTCCGCCGTACAACGGACGTTTGGTCGATATCGGAGATTTAGGTTTCGCACACCGTCCGTTGCGTTTTCACCGTTCCCTTGCGATGGGCTACAGTAAATATACATACGACGAAATTCAAGCTCCCTGTCTTAAAGCTTGCCGAAAAAAGCGAGAACCGTGCCGCAGCCATGCACTTCTGCGCGAAGTTCATGTGACGATCGGCGCGATCGGTATCCGAGAAAGCAGAATAGTGTGCGCATGCTAATACAAGTTTGCTGCCGTTAAGGAATGGCTGTTCAATTATGTGGGAACGCTTATATAGGTCCTCCGGTATCACCGTGTCATGTGACCTAGTTTCTCCCAACACTGTCGAGAAGAGCTTAAATATTGTGAGACATTCGAACGCGCCCAACAGAATCAAAGACGATGCGCTTTGGGAGGGTGGTGACAGCGGCCGCTACAATGATTCCCAATTGGACCTCTCGATCAATGATTCTGACTAGACAGCACGTGACCGGATATGACTGGTTAAAGTACGTGCCAATTCTGTTTCTTTCGCGCACCCATATATATATATATATATATATATATATATATATATATATATGCATGTGGGAGGTAGTGGCCAGATACTGCACCAGGGTGGCCAATCCTTCTCTGGTGAGGAAGTGCGTTCCCGGCGGTGGTTACCGGTGAGGCCGCACCTCAGGCCTCTTAATGCAGTTCCATCAACACGCGGATTTTTTTTCCGGTTGGGAACTGCGCGGCACCGGGGTTTGAACCATGGACCTCTTGCATGCGGGCGGCGATGGCGTATTGGTTAGAGCATCCGCCTCGCATGCAAGAGGTCCGTGGTTGAAATCCCGGTACCGCGCAGTTCCCAACCGGATTTAAAAAAATCCGCGTGTTGATGGAACTGCATTAAGAGGCCTGGGGTGCGGCCTCACCGGCAAACACCGCCGAGAACGCACTCCCTCACCAGAGAAGGATTGGCCACCCTGGTGCAGTATCTGGCCACTACCTCCCACATGCTTACGTCAAATAACTCACGGCCCTCAGTCCCCAGCAGCTGCGAAGCAACTGACCACGGCGGCGGTCAGATCTGCAACGCAGCAGAGGGTGCTAAGAATCTCTGGATCCGGACAGGCCGCCATTGGAATCTGAACTTGGCAACGTTTAACGCTAGAACCTTATCTAGTGAGGGAAGTCTAGCTGTACTATTCGAGGAGCTAGAGGGTGTTAAATGGGATATAATAGGGCTCAGTGAGGTTAGGAGGACAAATCAAGCCTATACAGTGCTACAGAATGGGCACGTCCTTTGCTACAGGGGCTCGGCAGACAGAAGAGAACTGAGAGTGGGGTTCCTAATTCACAGAAACATAGCTGGCAACATAGAGGAATACTATAGCATTAATGAAAGGGTGGTAGGTATCGTAATTAAACTGAATAAAAGATACAAGATGAAGGTAGTACAGGCTTACGCGCCTACATCCAGCCATGATGACGCTTCAGTTGAAAGCTTCTATGAAGACGTGGAATCGGCAATGAGTAAGGTAAAAACACAGTATACTATAGTGATGGGCGACTTTACGGCAAAGGTAGGGAAGAAGCAGGCTGGAGACCAGGCAGTAGGAGATTATGGCATCGGTACTAGAAACGCCAGAGGAGAGCTACTGGTAGAATTCGCAGAACGCAATAATTTACAGATTTTGAATACCTTCTACCGAAAACGAGAAAACCGCAAGTGGACATGGAGGAGCCCTAATGGCGAAAATAAGAACGAAATAGACTTTATAATCAGTGCACACCCTGCAATCGTGCAGGATGTGGAAGTGATTGGCAAGGTACGATGCAGTGACCATAGAATGGTACGGTCTCGAATTCGCCTAGACTTGAAGAAGCAACGACAGAAACTGATACGCAAGAAGCCAATCAATCAGCTAGCACTGAGAGGGAAAGTAGAGGAATTCAGAGTGTCACTGCAGAACAGGTACTCGGCTCTTAGTGAGGAAACCAACCTTAGCGTAGATACAATGAATGATAATCTGACGAGTATCATTACGGAGTGTGCAGTGGAAGTTGGAGGCAGGGTAGTTAGACAGGACACTGGCAAGCTTTCCAGGAAACGAAGAACCTAATTAAGAAGCGTCAAATCATGAAAGTGTCAAGTACAACAGACAAAATAGAACTGGCAGAGCTTTCGAAGTTGATTGATAGATGTAAGGTATGCGATGTAAGAAGGTATAACATGGAGAGAATTGAACACGCTCTGAAAAACGGAGGAAGTGTCAAAGCATTGAAGAGGAAACTTGGGATAGGCAAAAGTCGGATGTATGCACTAAGGGACAAAGAAGGCAAAATAACTACCAATATGGATAGGATAGTTAAAATAGCGGAGGAGTTTTACAGAGATCTGTACAGTAGCCGAGACAACCATGACCTTAATACTATAAGAACTAGCAGTAACCCAGATTACACCCCACCAGTAATGATAAAAGAAGTCAGAAAAGCTTTGGAGGGCATGCAAAGAAGCAAAGCTGCTGGTGAGGATCAGATCTGCTGAAAGATGGAGGACAGATTGTGTTAGCAAAACTAGCCACCCTGTTTACGAGGTGTCTCCTGACGGGAAGAGTAACAGTCTTGGAAAAATGCTAACATCACCTTAATACACAAGAAAGGAGATGACAAGGACTTGAAGAATTACAAGCCGATCAGCTTGCTCTCTGTAGTATACAAGCTATTTACAAAGGTAATTGCTAACAGAGTAAAGAAAACATTAGAATTCAATCAACCAAAGGAACAAGCAGGATTTTGAACAGGCTACTCAACAATTGACCACATTCATACTATCAGTCAGGTAATAGAGAAATGCTCAGAGTATAACCAACCACTATACATAGCCTTCATAGATTACGAGAAGGTGTTTGACTCAGTAGAAATATCAGCCGTCATGCAAACACTGCGGAATCAGGGCGTAGATGAAGTATATATAAACATTCTGGAAGAAATCTACAGGGGATCAACTGCTACCATAGTGCTTCATAAAGAAAGCAACAGAATACCAATCAAGAAGGGTGTAAGGCAGGGGGACACAATTTCCCCAATGCTATTTACTGCGTGCTTACAGGAGGTTTTCAGAAGCCTAGAATGGGAACAGTTAGGGATAAGAGTCTATGGAGAATACCTTAGTAACCTGCGCTTCGCCGATGACATTGCATTGCTAAGTAACTCGGGGGACGAATTGCAACTCATGATTACGGAGTTAGACAAGGAGAGCAGAAAGGTGGGTCTTAAAATTAATCTGCAGAAAACGAAAGTAATGTACAACAACCTCGGCAAGAAGCAGCGCTTCGAGATAGGTAATAGTGCACTTGAAGTTGTAAAAGACTATGTCTACTTAGGGCAGGTAATAACCTCAGAGCCGAACCACGAGATTGAAGTAACCAGAAGAATAAGATTGGGGTGGAGCACATTCGGCAAGCACTCTAAAATTATGACAGGTAGATTGCCACTATCCCTCAAGAGGAAGGTATATAACAGCTGTATCTTGCCGGTACTTAGCTACGGAGCAGAAACCTGGAGACTTACAAAGAGGGTTCAGCTTAAATTGAGGACGACGCAGCGAGCAATGGAAAGAAAAATGGTAGGTGTAACCTTAAGAGACAAGAAGAGAGCAGAGTGGATTAGGGAACAAACGGGGGTTAAGGATATCATAGCTGAAATCAAGAAGAAGAAATGGACATGGGCAGGGCATGTAGCGCGTAGACAGGATAACTGCTGGTCTTTAAGGGTAACTGACTGGATTCCCAGAGAAGGGAAGCGGGTTAGGGGGAGACAGAAGGTTAGGTGGGCAGATGAGATTAAGAAGTTTGCGGGTATAAATTGGCAGCAGCAAGCACAGGACCGGGTTAACTGGCGGAACATGGGAGAGGCCTTTGTCCTGCAGTGGACGTAATCAGGCTGATGATATATATATATATATATATATATATATATATATATATATATATATATATATATATATATATATATATATATATTGATTGATTTGTGGGGTTTAACGTCCCAAAACCACCATTTGATTATGAGAGACGCCGTAGTGGAGGGCTCCGGAAATTTTGACCACCTGGGGTTCTTTAACGTGCACCCAAATCTGAGTAGACGGGCCTACAACATTTCCGCCTCCATCGGAAATGCAGCCGCCGCAGCCGGGAATCGAACCCGCGACCTGCGGATCAGCAGCCGAGTACCTTAGCCACTAGACCACCGCGGCGGGGCGATATATTATATATATTCCTGCTCACGGCTGGTTATTTTTTCATCCACCTTTCTTTCTTCTTATTTACATTCCATTGGTTCTAATAACTTCCCCTGTACATTCCTTGGCATTACTGTCTGTTAGATCTCATTAATTTTCGTATGCATTCACGAAATATCCGCGTATTAGCGCACCCCCTTCTCGAAGCCCCAAAACCACGAGAAAAAAAGTGTGCGAATTATGCGAGTAAATACGGAAGACGACATCGACGGTAGCAGGGGGTTGCGAAAGGGTCACTTGCCCCACTCAAGCCGTGCCAGCACTTGTCTGCACCCAAGCTACACCAGCGCTCCTTCCCTCTCCTCCAGCAGCGATGCAACAAGAGACCAGCCACGGTGCCTAAGGGGCACTTGGCTGCTGAGCCGCAGGTCGCGGGTTCGAATCGCGGCAGCGGCGGCCACATTTTAGATGTAGGCGGAAATGCTTGAGGGCGCATGTGCTTGTATTTAGAGGTTTATATTAAGGAACACCAGGTAGTCGAAATCTCGGGGGCCCTCCACTGCGGCGTCTCTCATAATCATATGCTAAACCCGAACAATTATTATTAACGAGAGTTTGTGCCCCTAAGAAAAAGTCCTGCCGACGACAATGTTACATAATGTTGTGGGGTCTCGGCGAGGCGAACGAGCGCATCGCCACGCCACGCTCTTGGCGTTGTTATGCCTGCGAGTCCACAGCGAACGTCCATGCCTCTGAAAAAGGCAATCTGTGTCAAGGCCAGCCCGCGAGCCGCCTGACGCGATCAACAACTCAACGGCGTCATCACGCCACGGCGCCTTTCTGGCGCGCACGTGCAGTGAGTCATCTCAGCCGCGAGCCCGTCGAGTAAACAACCGGCGTCTTCCTGTCTGGCGGCTGACGCAATGCGCAGCGACGTCACTCGTCCTTGGGTGCAGCCACCTGCAGCGCAGCCTCTCCAGATTCGATGAGAAAGAAGGACGCGGCCCAGCGGTGACCTCATTGGAGGATTCTGACCTCGCGACCAGCGGCGCTTCAGGTTGGACATTTGGGTTGGACCCGGGGCATATAAAAGAAGCCCTGCGGCGCGTCGAGAGATACCCCTTTGACAGGAGACCCATTTGAGAGCAGACCTATGTGTTAGAGAGAAGAGCTCGGCTCTTCGCGTCTCTGTCGGCCCCAGTGCCGAATTTGTAACGCCTCTGTATATATGCTGTACATAAACCTTGTTTAACTCACCGTGGTCTCGTCCGCTCGTCTATCAGCTCTGCACAGAAGCAGTCGCGAGCTGAGAAACCTACGCTACCAAACGGCTGGTGACATTTCCGGCGGAGTTCGAAGCAGTGGCGCCTTCGGGACCGTGTTGGCGTCGCCGTCTTTCGAAACAGTGGTTGCAGCGGTGAGATTTCGTAGCGCCCTTCGTAACGTCGTCGGAGGCGCGCGTCGCAACAGCGTGAACGGACACAGCAGACGCTGTCGGTACAAAGCACACAACATACATACATTTATTAACTAATTTAGACGACGATATCGTCCGCCGAATGATACACCAATTTTGATTAACATGCTACCATACAAACAACATAACGCAGTGACACACTAAACACCCCATAACATGATAAACACACCCAACACACTAACACATACCCAAGGCGGCGTCGACAACGCCTGACTTTCCACGTGGGACCCCGGCGCGAAGCCCGCGGTGCCGAGCACCGGGGACCCACGCTACAGGCAAACGTTCGCGGCAGCCGCCACGCGCAGAAGAGGCACGCTCAACTCTCGCCCACCACCGAGGCCTGCCTTCCGCCAGGGGCCACCGCCGGCGCTACCACTCTACCAACAGTGGTACTCAAAGCGAACACAACGCCGTCTATCGCCCGGCGGTGGTCACCACCGAAACAAAGCCTTGGGGCGAGACACGTGCGCCACGCGGCGCAGACAACCTTACAGGCGGGGCGTCAGCACCCCCACAATGTTCACATTAGCCGAGCGAAACACACACACACACAAAAGAATTCGGCAGAACCCACGTCATGTGGATATTCGGTTTCACGAGAAGCAGTCCGCGAGTGGAAAGTTCGAGGATGCATTTCTTGGCTTTGAGCGAGGCATGACGAGGTTCATCGACGTGTGTCTTTGGAAGTGCGTATATTGCTGTGTGCATGCACATCGTTGGGATTACCAGGGACGCCGACAGCATGCGGCATTTCAAGGGGTAACTTACGTCTGCTTCGACGCAGCGTGAACACTCATTCATAGGAGCACAGCTAGACGTCAGTGTTATCGAAGTGCACTTGGCGTAGCGATCACGTAAATATTGTCACGTGGTCGTGACGCGGCCGAATACAGGAGACTTTATGTTGGGATTCGACTGTTTATTTGGGCGAACCTGTGCCCGGTAAACGGAATGTCTGATTACAGTCGCAGTCTTGCACAGATATAGGAGCGTCGGCCGTCGATCAACTATACTGACAAGCGGCGAAGTGGTGACGTGTAGGTTCTAGAATGATCTGTACAGTTCGCGGAGTGGGCGTGATCTTATCGAAATGATCCACTACAGTCCTGGAGCCTCTCGAAAACTGCAGGCGCGGTTTCGCGCCGAGAATTGTGTAAAGTACTGGGGCGATAACAAAACTTGAGAAACGGAACGTGGCAATATTGGTGTGGCAAACGCAATATGATAGCGCTTATTTTGTACAATCGGCCTCCTCACATTGTGGTTTTGCGGCGCTTTGGAATTGGCCGCGAGGGCCTCCACTAGAGAGGCCAGCGCTGCGATCGTTTTGACGTCACAGATAGGATGCGTGCGCTCGCCTTGCTTGCATCGTCCGCCATGGCTGCACCGGTTCTTAGTCGCGATTTTACGATGCAAATTAAATACGAGAGTGCCACATGGGGCACCGATTTGTAGTTTGCTTGCCCGCATTATCAGGTCTTACCACATCTTTAAGCCCGGAGCTTCAAAAGAAAAAAGGAGCACGCACGCCACAGCAAGAGCGCAGGAAATGCGGTCTTCTAGCAGGCAACACAACCCGGCATCCCATGAGTGACGTCATCACGTAGGTGGCGCCACGGTATGTCCTCGAGGCCAATATTGGTTTTTCTCCGCAAATTCTTGCGGCACAACGCTCTTCTTTCGGCGCAACGACAACTTCTATATAGCTTCCGACAAGAATTTGTTGTACGATCTGGTGATGGGACCTTTCAAATATAAAAACTTGCAGGGTTCTTATGCAGTGACTCAACTGCGCACTGTTACTCGGTTACCAGGGATCTTTATTATTAAATAGACTATGTGAGTTTGAAGACAGAAAAATCGGACGAATTTTACTTTTCTCGCAATATTGAGTTGGTCTAACTAAAACTACATTATCTATTGACAATACCTTTGTCGGTGTGGCAAACGCAGCAGCGGGAACCCTACGTGAGGGAATCGCTGCGTCACCGTGCTACGCCAACGCCTCCTCTAGGAAGATGCCTGCCGCATGAGAAGAAAAACGGCTGCCACACCCTTACCCTCCTTTATTTTAGAATGTTCTCGGTCGCTAGCGTCACTTGTGGCAGACGGTGCAACAACGCAACACTTTGCATAGCCTCAGAAACAGAGGTGCACAGTTGCAGGCCTCGAACAATTCTCGACTGACGCGCCCCTATGGGCCGCAGATGAAAAACGCTTAGCTGGTACCGCCCACTGCCGTGATAACAGTCTCGGTCGCGAGCGCCACCGCGCGGCGCTTGTTCAAAACTGAAGACAGGCCAACTCCGCTGGGAGTCTGAGCCATTCCCCAGGCATTGTTTAGAGGAGGCGTTGGCTACGCACGTCCTCGGGTTTCGCAGCCGCGGAGCTGAATTTCTTCAGAAATCCACCTGATTTTCGAACCCGCGCTCCACTTTCGGCCGAGCCAATTCCTCACCTGCGCCATGCGCTTCCGCTGCTTTTCGAGCATCTTGTCGTCCCTCTCGGCCTTCTTGGCCGCCTTGCGGGTGAGCTTCTGGTAGCCCTTGCGACGCTTGTCCGCGTCCCGCAGCGCCTTCTCCTTGAGCCGCTGCACGAGCTTCTTGTTCAGGGCGCTCTGCTTGGACACAGCCTGGTCCAGAAACCGCAACACCTGCGAAACGTGGTATACAGCTATAGACACTTTAACTGATTACAAACACATTCCCCTAATGACATCCGGTTTCGTTCACCGATGTTATAGTGCCTAGAACGTACTTGCTATATTGTGCCGACCGCGACCGTCGCGGTGGCACGGAAGAATGATGCCTTCCAACCGGCGGCCACCAGACGGCAATAGCCGCACGGACCGTGCTATGCCGAGCCAATGGCCGAGCGGCCCGAGCTCACGTATCTTATCTGCTCCAACGCAGCGTGAACACTCATTTATAGGAGCTCAGACGTGAGTATCGTCGAAGTGCACTTCGCGTAGCGATCATGTAAATATTGTCACGTGGTCGTGACGTGGCTGAAGACAGGAGACTTCATGCTGGGATTCAACTGTTTATTGACTAAGGTTGCACGGCGGGCTTGTTGGTTATTCGTGTTGCTCGAGGTATAGCGCATCCAGGACGGGAGAGAGAAGAAGACACAGAACACATGCACGGCGTTATAACTTTCAACAGTGCGGCATTGCTGTTTCTCGGATTAAACCGCATTGTTGAAAGTTGGCGCCCTGTATGTGTTCTGTGTCTTCTTCTCTGTCCCGTCCTGGACGCGCTGTACCTCGAACAAAATGTTTATTGACGCCGCCGTCTCTCTGCCAACGTGCGCGTACGACAGGCGCCGATGGGCTCTCGCAGCCCATTTAGGACTGTAGAACGCTGGTTGGGAGGCGATGCGTAATCAAAGGAACATTTTTTTTTCGTTGCACTTTTACAAACGTACGTGCAACCCGTTATCAATAATGCGGCAATTCCCGATTAATTAGTGCATACGCGTGGTTTGCGAGGGAAAAAGTCAACTTTAAGGAAGTTCGACAAAGTTCAACAGTTAAACACGCGGCATTTTTGGTTGATTTAATTATGCCACAACATTTAGTTATTATAAGTCAATTTTTCTATCCTTCACAGGTAGGGTGAGTTCTTCGCATGAACTTCAATTCTCCAATGACGTTGACGCTACCTGAATTTATTAAACGTAAATAGTTTAATTTCACCACTAATATGGTCTGGGTGCTACATCACATATCCCTTTTTTTCAATATTTGAGGATTTTGGACACATTCAGGGAAACACCCGGTATATATGCGAACATTTTCGTGTATAGTGCAAGAAAAATAATGAATATTAACGGAACAGCATTGAAGATCTCATTTTTTGGAATTCCGGTGTCGTCAACGCCGGCTTAAGCGAGAAATCATCTTGGCCGTGAAAAGAAATCGAGAGTTGCAAATAATAGTAAAGATACAAATATTTAGTTTGAGTTTTTCACGAGGAATTTCGCTGATGACATCATCGACTGCAATTTAGAAGGAGCACTAAATGTAGCAATCACTAAAACGTTTGTCACTAACGACAGCCGCCGCAATTAGTCTTCGATCCTTTGGCTGCTGACCCGCAGGTCGCGGGTTCGAATCCCGGCTGCGGCGGCTGCATTTCCGATGGAGGCGCAAATGTTGTAGGCCCGTGTGCTCAGATTTGGGTGTACGTTAAAAAAACCCAGGTGGTCGAAATTTCCGGAGCCCTCCACTACGGCGTCTCTCATAATCATATAGTGGTTTTGGGACGTTAAACTCCACATATCAATCAGTCTTCGATCCTTTATGTTGTTGTCCTACTCTGCTCAGCGTTCTGGGTCTGCAGGCTCGCTGCATAATGAGATGCGCTCGTTGTTAGAGCAGTATCCACTCTGGCAATAAGAAAAAAAAAACAGGCGCTCTTTTTGCGCTTTTTTTTTCTCCGACGACGTCCCGGTTTCGTGAAGGGACACAAGCGTGAACAACGCGCACAGAAAAGAAACACGGCAAAGACATGCCGAGGTATACGCTATGTGCGCCACAGTAGAAATTCCCCTCAACTACAACGCAACCGACTGGGTGAACGAACGCGCATCCGAAGTGCACCCAAAGCGCAAGCGATGCGCGCTCTCGGTGCGCCCCGCCGCTCGGATAGCACGGTCCCTATTGGGTGTCGCCGTCTGGTGGCCTCCGGAGGAAGGCATCATCGACAGTGCCAGCGTCTCCCATTGGAAACGCTTGGCGGTCGGCACACTACTAAGTATATTCTAGGCACTATACCGGTGTTCCAAAATAGCGACGCGCGCTCTCGGTGCGCCCCGCCGCTCGGATAGCACGGTCCTTAATGGGTGTCGCCGTCTGGTGGCCTCCAGAGGAAGGCATCATCGACAGTGCCAGCGTCTCCCATTGGAAACGCTCGGCGCTCGGCACACTACTAAGTATATTCTAGGCACTATACCGGTGTTCCAAAATAGCGACGCGCGCTCTCGGTGCGCCCCGCCGCTCGGATAGCACGGTCCTTAATGGGTGTCGCCGTCTGGTGGCCTCCGGAGGAAGGCATCATCGACAGTGCCAGCGTCTCCCATTGGAAACGCTTGGCGGTCGGCACACTACTAAGTATATTCTAGGCACTATACCGGTGTTCCAAAATAGCGACGCGCGCTCTCGGTGCGCCCCGCCGCTCGGATAGCACGGTCCTTAATGGGTGTCGCCGTCTGGTGGCCTCCGGAAGAATGCATCATCGGCAGTGCCAGCATCTCCCATTGGAAACGCTCGGCGGTCGGCACACTACTTGGTATATTCTAGGCACTACACCGGTGTTCCAAAATAGCGACGCGCGCTCTCAATGCGCCCCACCGCTCGGATAGCACGGTCCCTATAGGGTGTCGCCGTCTGGTGGCCTCCGGAAGAATGCATCATCGGCAGTGCCAGCATCTCCCATTGGAAACGCTCGGCGGTCGGCACACTACTTGGTATATTCTAGGCACTACACCGGTGTTCCAAAATAGCGACGCGCGCTCTCGGTGCGCCCCGCCGCTCGGATAGCACGGTTCCTAATGGGTGTCGCCGTCTGGTGGCCTCCGGAAGAATGCATCATCGGCAGTGCCAGCATCTCCCATTGGAAACGCTCGGCGGTCGGCACACTACTTGGTATATTCTAGGCACTACACCGGTGTTCCAAAATAGCGACGCGCGCTCTCGGTGCGCCCCGCCGCTCGGATAGCACGGTTCCTAATGGGTGTCGCCGTCTGGTGGTCTCCGGAAGAATGCATCATCGGCAGTGCCAGCATCTCCCATTGGAAACGCTCGGCGGTCGGCACACTACTTGGTATATTCTAGGCACTACACCGGTGTTCCAAAATAGCGACGCGCGCTCTCGGTGCGCCCCGCCGCTCGGATAGCACGGTTCCTAATGGGTGTCGCCGTCTGGTGGCCTCCGGAAGAATGCATCATCGGCAGTGCCAGCATCTCCCATTGGAAACGCTCGGCGGTCGGCACACTACTTGGTATATTCTAGGCACTACACCGGTGTTCCAAAATAGCGACGCGCGCTCTCGGTGCGCCCCGCCGCTCGGATAGCACGGTTCCTAATGGGTGTCGCCGTCTGGTGGCCTCCGGAAGAATGCATCATCGGCAGTGCCAGCATCTCCCATTGGAAACGCTCGGCGGTCGGCACACTACTTGGTATATTCTAGGCACTACACCGGTGTTCCAAAATAGCGACGCGCGCTCTCGGTGCGCCCCGCCGCTCGGATAGCACGGTTCCTAATGGGTGTCGCCGTCTGGTGGTCTCCGGAAGAATGCATCATCGGCAGTGCCAGCATCTCCCATTGGAAACGCTCGGCGGTCGGCACACTACTTGGTATATTCTAGGCACTACACCGGTGTTCCAAAATAGCGACGCGCGCTCTCGGTGCGCCCCGCCGCTCGGATAGCACGGTTCCTAATGGGTGTCGCCGTCTGGTGGTCTCCGGAAGAATGCATCATCGGCAGTGCCAGCATCTCCCATTGGAAACGCTCGGCGGTCGGCACACTACTTGGTATATTCTAGGCACTACACCGGTGTTCCAAAATAGCGACGCGCGCTCTCGGTGCGCCCCGCCGCTCGGATAGCACGGTTCCTAATGGGTGTCGCCGTCTGGTGGCCTCCGGAAGAATGCATCATCGGCAGTGCCAGCATCTCCCATTGGAAACGCTCGGCGGTCGGCACACTACTTGGTATATTCTAGGCACTACACCGGTGTTCCAAAATAGCGACGCGCGCTCTCGGTGCGCCCCGCCGCTCGGATAGCACGGTTCCTAATGGGTGTCGCCGTCTGGTGGCCTCCGGAAGAATGCATCATCGGCAGTGCCAGCATCTCCCATTGGAAACGCTCGGCGGTCGGCACACTACTTGGTATATTCTAGGCACTACACCGGTGTTCCAAAATAGCGACGCGCGCTCTCGGTGCGCCCCGCCGCTCGGATAGCACGGTTCCTAATGGGTGTCGCCGTCTGGTGGTCTCCGGAAGAATGCATCATCGGCAGTGCCAGCATCTCCCATTGGAAACGCTCGGCGGTCGGCACACTACTTGGTATATTCTAGGCACTACACCGGTGTTCCAAAATAGCGACGCGCGCTCTCGGTGCGCCCCGCCGCTCGGATAGCACGGTTCCTAATGGGTGTCGCCGTCTGGTGGCCTCCGGAAGAATGCATCATCGGCAGTGCCAGCATCTCCCATTGGAAACGCTCGGCGGTCGGCACACTACTTGGTATATTCTAGGCACTACACCGGTGTTCCAAAATAGCGACGCGCGCTCTCGGTGCGCCCCGCCGCTCGGATAGCACGGTTCCTAATGGGTGTCGCCGTCTGGTGGCCTCCGGAAGAATGCATCATCGGCAGTGCCAGCATCTCCCATTGGAAACGCTCGGCGGTCGGCACACTACTTGGTATATTCTAGGCACTACACCGGTGTTCCAAAATAGCGACGCGCGCTCTCGGTGCGCCCCGCCGCTCGGATAGCACGGTTCCTAATGGGTGTCGCCGTCTGGTGGCCTCCGGAAGAATGCATCATCGGCAGTGCCAGCATCTCCCATTGGAAACGCTCGGCGGTCGGCACACTACTTGGTATATTCTAGGCACTACACCGGTGTTCCAAAATAGCGACGCGCGCTCTCGGTGCGCCCCGCCGCTCGGATAGCACGGTTCCTAATGGGTGTCGCCGTCTGGTGGTCTCCGGAAGAATGCATCATCGGCAGTGCCAGCATCTCCCATTGGAAACGCTCGGCGGTCGGCACACTACTTGGTATATTCTAGGCACTACACCGGTGTTCCAAAATAGCGACGCGCGCTCTCGGTGCGCCCCGCCGCTCGGATAGCACGGTCCTTAATGGGTGTCGCCGTCTGGTGGCCTCCGGAAGAATGCATCATCGGCAGTGCCAGCATCTCCCATTGGAAACGCTCGGCGGACGGCACGCTAGTGAGTATACACTAGGCACTCTAACGATGTGCCAAAGTAGCATAGGTGGGCAAGAAGAGCTTTAGAAAATAGCCCACTGATTATCTACACTTTGTTTACCTTATTTGGCAAAATATATTCTAATATATGTACTTTTGAGCTACATAAAAATCGCGAGAGATTTTCTTGAACTTTATACACGTTCCTTTTATCTGAAGAAACTGCCGAGAAACATTTCTTACATATAAAAGGAACTTGAAGACGTGCTTTCTTTATACCACGTTACGAGCTGATAAATCAGGTGACTGGAAATTTTCTGGGGTACAACGCTTGTAACGTTGAAAAAAATACAGTTTCCTAATATACACTAGAGGAAACTCTGGCGCGAGTGTCTATGGAAGCTGCAACGCACGGCGCTTCAGCGAGCATGGGAATAATGAGTAGTATTAGTTAATTATTGAGTAGTCTAGTATTAGTCCCTGGAATGTCCACTGGATGGTGATACTTGCATACGATGAATATATGATGTGTAAAGATGCGAGATGGTGGCCCTTGGAGTGTTCACGAGATGGACGGACATACATACAGACAGACGTACGCGCGGACAGACGGACGGACAAAGAGACAGACGGAAATAAATACATACATAAAGACAGACGGGCGCGGCCAGCGGATGATTCACGGTTTGTCGATAAAACCCTTCGAAGCTTCGCCCCATTATCATCGTTCACTACGTGGATTTGCTGTGAAATTTTTTTATATTTCCAAACAATTTTATGCTTCCATGCTAGCGCCATTTTTTTCTGCAGCGTTCTCTTAGAGAACCAGGTAACGCAGTATAGTCTGGTGCCGTGTGTCATCGGCGCAACTCCTTTGAGCAAATGGTCCCTTGTGGCGAGACAAAAAGGTGTACTCAAAGTAACTCACTTTTGCACGTGTGGCCCGGTAAGGACAGGTTAAAAGGCGCGAAAAGCAAACAGGCCGATTTATCTCGGTCTTCGCCGATTTCACTGCGGCACAAATTTTTAAAAAGGCTAGAATAGGGCGACAGCATGCCCAAATACTAGAGAAAGAAGGCATTCCGGTGGCAACTGCATATGCGTGGCGATAACAACCGAACGCTAACAGCTGAAGGTGCACTCAACGGCGGAAAACGAATCATCCTTGCTTTTAGCGGGACGCATCAGTGCTCTCCCTTAAATGAGTACGAAGTACTCGAAATCGTTTAACACATTTTTCTCAACACAATTAAGACACGAGAACATACCTGCATATGCGCATGCAATATGCAGGTATGCGCGTACTTCAAGGAATGCAAGATATGCCGACCACCATCTTTGCATTCGCATCTCACGCGGAGATCGAGACAGGCGGCCGTATGTTTTGCCGTAAATCTTGTTATCGATGATGTGTTTTATACCGGTGTCACACGGGCACTTTTAATTGCGATCAGTGTCGATCCAAATTAGCCACGATCCAGATTAGGTGCTGCTACATGGCTACTTTTAATCACGCTGAGGCGAGATCGGGATCAAAATTATCGCGATCTGCCTCAGATATCGCGATTTAGCTGTCGTTTGCACCCCATAGCCGAGCTTTTTGAAAGCACAATAAACAGGAAAACCGAGCATAGGTCATTAAAAACGCTTTAAGACATATAGATGATTATAAGAAAGCAAATGCTAAACTGTTTAAATTGGAACAATATCTGAAGTATTGCATATTTTAGGATTCGCATCGACCGCATGTAGTCACGGGAGAAGCAGACGACAGGCCTGCAGACGACAAGCACTGTCCACCGTTGCCTTCGGCGCTTAGTTCACGCTCTCGTCCCGTCGGAGCTGTTGTAGCACCTCGAAGCAAACTGATTATGAGTGTCGCAAGGCTTTCGACTACACGTCTCGCCGTACGCGCACTTCGTGGTCGAATGAAAGAGACTTTGACAGTAGTTGACCACTGGCAGGAGCGACTGCAGAACAGACTCGACGCGTCAGAAGTGAAACATTGGCGCGGACAACGAGAATGACGCTTCACTGCGACTACACGGCTATACCAGCGCGAGCCATCAGAAATAAAAGCGAAGGTTAGGAATCTCACGCAGCAATGCATGTAAGTGCTAGGAAAGTTTTATCGAATGATGGATTTACGAAGATACTATTGTAGTGGCATGCAAAGTTTCTGGCGTTATAGAGCGGTTCTTGCACGAACAACATTGCCGATAAAGGGCTCTATGGATATACCGTACACCGAGTTTCGTCAGTGGCATGTTTTACGGCACACAAATGCCACCTGGGGCATTTCCTCTGACCCAAGCTCGAAGCGGATTAGCTTGGGCCGTGTAGCAGCGGTCTTTAAGTTGGTCGCGATCAAAAAAAAAAAAAACTGATACGGATCGCCCTAATCGCGATTAAAGGTGCCCGTTTGACACCGGTATTAATGTTTTTGATGGTGGTAGCTTGTGAGAGTTATACGGTAGCTTGTCGCAATGTGGAATTGCCATGCGAAGTGCATCGCAGCCGTCGTAGCGTACGCTTCTGGCCACCCTGTCGCGGTTGAACCATAGATTGCGAGAAAAAAAAAAGAAGGTCGTGAAACACTTTTTCGGCTTAATTACGCCACACAAGGAAGCAATAAATATGCCATGATGTCGTCTTACCAACATATGGACTTCTTTATGCAATTTACGGGCATACCCGCGATAGTTTTCGACCTGGCAACAATGAAACTCTGTCGCCGACATGTGCTTGCAGCCATCGTGGCGCGACTTGAGCAAGTATACGTTGCTCGTCGTTGTCGCTTGAAAATCGCGAGCATGCGGTTGGGCCCTAATAAAGAGTTTTAGTATTGCGTACGCTGCATACGTGGCGGCGTTGCGTACGTAAGGACGCCACGTTCTGCGTAGTGCGCATGCGCAGACCGCAACGCGCACGTATCGCGTTACGTACGCAGCCGGTACGTTCGCACGCATGAGATGCGTGCGTGCGTACGTATGAGGCGATCGCGCCGCTCTCGAACAAGTTCGCGACAGCGCGAGAGTTCGTTTTGCAAAATGGCGGCATCGAAAGCAAGCACCGACCGGCTCTGTGGCTTAAAATATGGCCATAATCTGGCTATAACACTTGGATTGGCTCACATTGGCTGTCAACAACACGTCCTTCTATTTTGATATACCAGATAGCGCAACACGCTTCACGCTCGTTACGTACGCAAACACTACGGCGTACTAAAAGCCGATTAGTGGCAAAGGATGCCACGTAACGCAAGGCAATTGCGTGATGCGTACGTAGCACCATTCCGCAGTACTAAAACTCTCTAATCTTTCGAAAGTGCGCCGTTTCCGTGAGCGTAAGTTGAGCCTAAACGGGAGAGACGACTCCATATCCCGAAAACCGGACACCTGCTGCTTTTCTGACAGCACTGTAATATTGACGCTTAAAAGCACTGCAGATAAAAGGCACGACAAGAAAACAAAAGGCTTTCTCTCAGTTCTTGCCAATTTACAGTGGTACACGTTTTTAAAACGACTAGTAGGGCGGTAGCACGGCATGAAACTAGAGAAACAAGGCATGTCGATGGCGACTGCGCAGGAGTAGTATTTTGTCTTTGATTTTGACCCCAATGACATTTTTTAGGAGCCAAATAAGAAAGATACAGTTAGGTGTACCCATTCTCTTTAAGGTGTGGGATATATGGACGGCTTTACCGAGTAATTTAAAAAAAAATGCTGGAGTGGAAATTATTGCCCATGAGTGAAGCAGTGCCTATGGCAAGATGGCGGCTACGGCGGCCATCTTACTATGTGGGCACCCGCAGAAAATAGCATGTTTTTCAGATCTTTGGACCAAAAGCTGGCTTCACTACTGCTGACAAAGTAAGGCGGGAGCTTCCACTCCAGCAATTTTTCTTTAATCCTCTTTGGGAGTAACTAGTACTCTAAATTATTACCTACTCTTTTTTTTTTCTACAACAGCGTCAACGGACATTGCGAGAGCCTATATATACATATATGATAGGTGTAACGTTCAAGAAAACACCCTTGGGTGTAATTTGCGAATATACACCTACAGTACACCTAAAATTCACAAATGGGTGTAAAAAAGGTTGAATTGCAGAAATTACACCCATGCGGATAAGTTTGGCAGAAATAATAGGTGTAAGATGGGTGATTTATTGAAAAATCCACCCTTAAAGGTGTGAAATGATTTGCAGTGTATGAGCTTCGCGCCTAAAAAGTGAAAAAAAGAAAAACGAACATCGCACCTCTTCCCTCTGGTTGATGGAGGCGACGTCGGTGGCCGTGTGGAAGTCGTTGTCGAGCGCCCACAGGTTGACGCCGAACGAGACGAGGAAGGAGACGCAGTTGATGTGGCCGTTGGCCGCCGCGCAGTGAAGCGCCGTGCTTCCGTAGTGGTCGCAACGGTCCGGATCACCCCTGCAAGGAGCGAGAAAGAAAAAAAAACGAAAATGTTAGCCTACGTGGGCAACAAGACGACTAGCGCAACAGCAGAGAGTATAGTCAACAATATAGGCAAAAGTCTCGTCATGCAGATTGTCCGGATATTTAGTACTTGCTGCTGGTTGATAAGCCAACACGTGTCACGCGTGTCAAACATGCCTCGCCATCTTACGTTACGTCACAGGCAAGCAGCCTATACATTTTTTGCTGTCTGTCAAATAAGGCGGTTCTGCGTCTGTTCATGGCCCGGCTCTGTCACTCGCCACGATAGTGGCGACAATGATGCATAGGATCTCCGATTTCTGGACGTTGAATGTAAGCTCCGCCGCCGAACATCGACAACCATGGTCATGGCTACGAGACTCGGCACAACAAGCAGTAAAATTCATCTGAAAAATGAAGTTCATCTGTTTGTCTGTGTGTCGGCACTCGAAGTTTCAACGAAAGTCAAGATAAGTGGGAGATCAACTGGCTGTAGGCATTCTTTGAAGCGATTGATATTAACGAAGAGTATTCTCTTCGTTAAAGAAAAATGGGCGCTTTTGTTTGTGCGGCTATCGGCTTTTTCTCCAGTTCTCCCTTTTTCACCTTTGTATAAAATTGTGAAAATAAAAGATTTTTGATTGATTGATTGATTGATTGATTGATTGATTGATTGATTGATTGATTGATTGATTGATTGATTGATTGATTGACCTCGGCACCAGCCTCAACCGTATATACGCTGCGTGACCACATCGTTCGTGGCATCTGAAGTCGCGCAGCGCGACAGACGCTGCTCGAAAGAGAAGTTCGATCACTCTGGCCGAAGCTGAAACTATTGCCACAGCTGCAGCAACCGCTGCAGCAGGAAGTTATATGGCCGTTACCAAACCTGATAATGAGGCAGTGTGCGGTAAACCTGTATGCGGTTTAGCTAGAAACATCACTCCTGTATTAAACTCCTGTCAAAGATAGGTATAGCAACGTCTTAATGATTGTGTACGCCGCGGAAGCTATGACCACCTACAGCATATGACTGTCCGGGCAAACGAAATCAATGTCTTCGCTGTCATAAGACGGGTCATATACCAACAAAACGACGCTCCCGATGGATATTCGAGGCTCCTGGCAGGCACGATGGCTCCGCTTACGCTGTTCAGCTTGACAGCGCGGCATCTGAAGCTGAGGAAATTGACATTTAAACAGTCTGCAGAGCAAAATTAAGAGGCACGGGAGAAGCGACGTCTGCTACAGGCGTTTTGCAGAGTCATCCACTGAAGGGGGGGGGGGGGGGGTGTCCTTGAATGTGATAATTGATACTGGATCGTCGTTATCGATAATCCCACAGAAAGTGTCTCTCAAGCACCGTCTGAGCTGTCCGCGGTTATCGAAATGCAAACGGACGCTCAGATGGTATACCTAGGCAAGTTGCTAAATTTCGCTGAACTGTGTATCCAAGCCCATGTTTACAGGTAACGCTGTCCCTGCGACCCTGATAGTTATAGAGTGTTATGGTCCTAGCCTTTGTTGGGTTGAGTTGAGTCTATTTACCAAGTACAGTTTTACAGCAAATGGCTGGGACAAGGGTGAAAAAGCTGCGAAAACAGCTTGACAATGACCCACATCCTCATGTTTACTGTGACAACAAAACAACAGAGAGAGAGAAAAAAAAGCTTTATTTGTGCATAACGTGGAGCATTCCAAATGGTCGGGCCCCTATTCCAGGGCTCCGCTGGCCCTAGCCATCATCTCTAGCCTTTGTACCAGCCAGCGATGATCAGCAATAACCGAGCTGGACAGCAGTGCCTCCCATCGTTCCTCTGTGTTGTTCATGTGGTGTTCTTCACTGTGATGTGTACACTCCCACGTGATGTGGAACAGAGTTGGTGTGGCCCCACACCACGGACATGTATCTCTGTATGCTGTGGGTTTAGAATACATGTAGCCTGTGTAAGGTCGTGTATGTGTTTGGTGCTAGGCCAGTGCCCGCCTGATGCAATTTTGACAACAAAACGGCAAAAGCAAAATAAACAAGGCAAAGTGGAAGGCATATAATCGGAAGCATCGTCGATACTTCTGTGTAAGTTCCTCGGAACAGAGCAGTCGATTTTCGACTACCTCTGGACAGAGTCTTCAACCCTTTTTGGACCAGGGCTCACAATCATTCAAGGGCCACCCGTGAAATTCCACCTTTGAGAAGGTACCCAACCAAAATTCCACAAGGCGCGGCCTGTCCGTTACGCCCCCCCCCCCCCCCGTCAGAAACTGGAAACTCAGCTGGAACGCTTATAGTGAGCGAAGGCATTTCATCGTCCGTAGCACATTCTGATAGCGCGGCACCAATCGTGCCTGTTGTGACAAAAAAATAAGGGCCCCTCCGCATCTTTCGAAACCACTGTTAATGCTGCCCCCATAACTGAGCGGTACCCGCCGCCTAACAACGAAAATATTTTCCAGTCGCGTTGTGGCGGAATTTCCTTCAGCACTTTGAGCCTAAAGGACTAATAAAACCAACTTCCCTTGGGTGAGGAAGTGAAGTAGCTGGCCTTGATAAACACACACAAGGGGTTGTTCCTATATGACCATCTTCCGTTTTCAGCGGCCCATGGAGACTGTCCTGGCTGCAACCAAGGCCTTCCAGCTGTGCAGGTATACATATGCTCGAACGACGTATTATTAGCGGAACGTCAAAACCGGAAATACTCGGTACTCCAGGATGTCTTGCGCCGGCTGCAAGATAATGGACTCACGCTGAAGGCGAAAAAAAAAATGTCACTCTCGCAAAGATGCAATCGTCTACTCGGATTGATTGATTGATTGATTGATTGATTGATTTGTGGGGTTTAACGTCCCAAAACCACCTTATGACTATGAGAGACGCCATAGTGGAGGGCTCCGGAAATTTCAACCTCCTGGGGTTCTTTAACGTGCACCCAAATCTGAGCACACGGGCGTACAACATTTCCGCCTCCACCGTAAATGCAGCCGCCGCAGCCGGGATTTGAACCCGCGCCCTGCGGGTCAGCAGCCGAGTAGCTTAGCCACTAGACCACCGCGGCGGGGCAATTGTCTACTCGGGACATCTGGTCTACAATGACGGCTTGCATCCCCTCGAAAAGAACCTAGCCGCGCCCCACCACGGTGGTCTAGTGACTAATGTACTCCCGTGGTCTAGTGACTAATGTACTCGGCTGCTGACCCGCAGGTTGCGGGATCGAATCCCGGCTGGCTGCATTTTCGATGGGGGCGAAAACGCTGTAGGCCCGTCTGCTCATATCTGGGTCCACGTTAAAGAACCCCAGGTGGTCGTAATTTGCGTATTCCTCTACTACGGCGTCTCTAAATCATACGGTGGTCACATATCAGTCAAGAACCTACCCGCAATTACGTATACGCTATTCACCATGGCGAACTGCGCTCGTTCTTGCGTCTGCTGCAGCTCACTATCACCGGTTTCTGCCACACGTGTCGGCGACGTCCGCCCCCTTATATCACCTGCTCGAAAAAAGAATATAAAGGGGAGCCCCGCAGGAAGATTCATATCTCAAAGCTAAACAAACGCTGCTGAGGTCGCCAGTGCTGACATTTTTTTCGAACCCGACCAACCAGCGTCGACGCGGGTCGAGGTGGTGAGGTGGAACTGCTAAACCTTTGCCGAACTTCGTCTTGCAGCAAAGCGGATTCAGGCCACAAAGAGCCAAGCCGTGCCAAAATAACGAAGATCAGATAAATGCGTGTGCTATACCCATAATTCCCGAGCTCGCAGAAGCGCCGCGCGTCGCAGCTCCCATGGGCACTAATGCGCCAGAGTTCCCGCTAGTGTAGTTGTAGGAAACTTTATGGCTCTATACCCTCACACCTCCTTCTTGCTCTGCTCTTGATTCATTCTCTAGTTCTCATTCCCATCCTTTTCTATTATATGATATAGACTATTTTATCTGAGACGGATGGACGCCGCCAGGTTCTTAGTCAGAAATTTATTTCGTGAGGGGCACACCCACTCAAAACGACCATTTTTTCGCCCTTTACGCCATAGCGAAAAAAAAAATCGGGGGTCCGTTGCTGGTGTGCCACTCCTTGGCTACGCCCCTGGGCGCCACCATCTCGGACTGTTAAGCCGATATTTTTTTTTTTTTGCATCTTGCGGCGTGAAATAATCAGGCTCGAAACATTCATATGCACTAACTGAACCGTTTCGATGCGTATGTCTGTAGGAAAAATATGAGAAACACAAAATGTTACCAGTCCAATATGGCGGCGCTGAAACCCACCCGTAAAACAGTCCATATACAAGACCGAGTTTGAGAACCCTGTTCTGTATGACTGCTGCCGGGAATCATAGAGTATCCCACATTACTTACTAGAGGGAACTCTGGCGCTAGTGTCTATGGGAGCTGCAATGCACAGCGCTTCAGCGAGCATGGGAATGATGGGTATAGTACACACATTTGTCTAAACTTCTTATTTCTGGCCTGCTCTTGGCTCCGCGCGTGTTCGTGTGGCTTGAAGCTGTTTTCTCGCGAAACAAAAATCCGCAAAATGTTCAGCGATAGCGCTTTACCATCCTATTTTTTTTTTCGAATTACCTTTCCAAATTGAGTCACGAAGTTCAAAAGGGTTGAATCTCTCTTTGAAAACAAAACCGAAACACGGCAATAAACGAAGCCGCAAGTACGTACGATTCGCCACCCGCAAGTACGAAGACTAGGCAAATGTGTGTACTACCCATCATTCCCACGGTCGCTGGATTCGAGGGATTCGCTCGCAGGATTTCAAGCTGGACGGTTGTGCCCTCGCGATCTCCGACGCCAGCGTAGCTCTCACCGACTGGTTCGCCCTCCGCGGTCTCCTGACGCCGTGCAGCTCTCGCATTGTGGCACCCCGCCCTTGGACTGCTTCGACCGGATCCCCACTTTCCTATCTCCTTCTTTTTTCCGCTGCTTGCCTGTATATTTCTTCATCTATTTTCCCTCTATTCTTTTTATCCCTCCTTCCCCCACCCCTATAAGGCACTGCGCCGTGTCGCCTGAAGGCAGACAGAAATTAGGTGCCTTTTTCCTCTTCATTCTAACCACTACCACCGGTCGCTGAACGATCGCAGCGCCAGAGTGCCCTCTAGTTAATTTTGAGAAACTCTATGCCGGGAATATGCGGTTTTAGCCCCATCTGTACACGTGACGTGACACTATAACCGCAGCCGACCAACCTTTGTCGGGTACTCGAGTTCACGCAGACGTGCCGCAAAATGGTTCACACCTGCGGCGGCGGTGGTACCCGCCATTAAACGCCGACTCATTGTCGACGACCGCGGTGATAAACGCTATATGGATCGTCGCGTCCGGGGCACGCAAAGCGCAGACGCACACGTGCGTGCGCTACGACACTGCGGCTCCGTGCGATCCTCCATTATACGGGACACGACGCGAAATGGATCGCTCATTTCACGTCGGCCTCTTTATTCTCGCGTTCGTCTTTGCTTTGTTTCTTTCTTAGCACTTCTTTTGTTTCAGCAGTCGCGTGCTGTGCGCACGTGTATAGACACGTCGTTCGCGTCGTGTAAGTGGCACACGTGCGCTTTAAATCTGTATACGCGCACCTTTCGTGTGTTGCGTTTGTGTTTGAATGTCCGTCACCTGTCTATGTGTGTATAGCTTTTGGTTGTTGTTGTTTGGAGGTGTTTACGCACTTGTGATTGTGTATGTGATCGCAAAAACCTTAAGCCGTGGGTAGCATCCCCGATGTATGCAGTAGCAGTAGCAGTAGTAGTAGTAGTAGTAGTAGTAGTAGTAGTAGTAGTAGTAGTGTACTAGTAGTAGTAGTAGTAGTAGTAGTAGTAGTAGTAGTAGTAGTAGTAGTAGTAGTAGTAGGTAGCCACCTCTCGTTTAGTCCTTAGAATGTCCGCTGGATGGCGGTACTTCTATATGATATATAATGAAAAGATGCGAGATGGTGGCACTTGCAGTGTTCACTAGATGGACGGACACACGGACAGACAGATGCACGGACGGATGAATGGACGCCCAGACGAACGGACGGACGGTCGCACGGACGGACGGACGAAAGCAAGAACGAACGGACGGAAAGCGCGGACGGACTGGCGGACGCTTCGTCCCACTCATCATCATTCACTCCGTGAATATGCTGTGTTTTTTTTTTCGGTTTGCTGTTGCCGGCCCATCGCACGTGTAAACAGCGCCTTGCGTAAATCGTGCCAGAACGTCTGGGAGTATCCCACATTACCTTGGAATGATTTGTTAGGCTTGGGCGCGAAAACCTATAGTGCGAACACCTAACTTGATTTTAGAAGGAACGCAGCCACTAGTGACAAAGCTCGAATGTTCGACGCCGCATGTACAGTATGGTCCACTGCTAAAGGGAACACTCCAATACACACCATCAATATGTCTGGCCCTGTAAGAGCAAGTGGATTAACCTCCGTACTCTAGAACGTCGCTTCACTCAACGCTTCACCTCCACTTGAGAAAGCCGATGTGAGCGCCGTCTCTAGGCACGGAAAGTAACTGCATATCAGCGATAAGCTGCTGCAATTCTTGAGCAGTGCAGCGTCATTTTTGAGCCGAGCTGTGGCGCAGTGCTCAACTCTGTCAAGTGAAGGGTGAAAGTCGAGTCGAGGAGCGTTTGTGAATACGGGGGTAAAAAAACGATCTTTATGCAAGTCAACAGTCTGTCAAGAGGAGTCGGAATATTCAACCATTAGTAGCCTTATGCATATCTAAGCCGCTATGATTCCGTAAGATAGCGAAATCTAAACATGCTGATCACGCAGGTGTTCCCTTTAACAGTGTACAAGTCTGTACAAATGCAGACGCGCCTTGCCACGGATCAGATTATCGACGAGCGACAGACTGCGCGCCGATATCAGTGTACAGCCGATATCAGCCGATATCAGTGCGGTAACCTGACTTTCAGTTTCGTTCGGCCGAATAAACGGTTAAATCTTCGCCTACTGCTGTCTTCATCCACGTCACGACCACGTGACAATAAATACGACTGCGTGTTTATTTCCGCATATTTTATTCGACTTTTGTAAGTGTTCATGCATTCGTAAGAAATGAATATATCTATTTTTTTGTTTATTACTGCTTACTTATACGTATACGTTACAGGTCACGCGTTTATTCTCTGAAGTGCTGAGAACTAGTTTTTTTTTTCTAGCACTTAATATGTAAAAAAAAACTCTACAATTATGGAAATCGAATCCATATACTCAGGCTCTTAAGCGCCACATCTGCGATTGGTAGCGTTTATTTATGTGATAAATTATTCAATGCATAAATAAATCTGGGAAAAAATGATGAGAAAGAGATAAGAACGCCCCACTGACTCCAACAACTATAGGTGCACTACAACTCCTATAAATGGATGTTTCAACTGCTTATAAGGTGGAATGCGAAAATTGTGCACGCAAAAAAAAAGCCTATTTTGCATCATGTGGTTAGAACTGTCCATGTCTGAACACCTCAACTATGGATGAACAGTTTCGATGAGACTAGTATACAGAACTTAGCGGAACAAATTCGCAAAGGCATTATTTACGTATCCAAAAAAAAATGGCCCCGTATCTGCATGTTAATCTGCAAATGTCGTCGAAAGACGATAGTCTTGCGTGTGGAGAGAGTGAACAAAACATTTATTTGATGTTCTGCGCAAGAAAATCGGTGAATGGTATTCTGGAGGCGCTGCGTTAGAGTGCTTCGAGCGTGCAGCGGAGGCGAATCATCAAGTCACGTCACACGTGAGACATGAGCGCCATCTGGCAGTTTTCTTGGAAAACGAAGCGCGTGGCTCTTGGACAGGTGTGCGCGCCCGTCTCAAAGGTGATAAGGTGTAGAACGCAAAGCGACGGGTAGGTGCCACCACCGTCTCGCCTTAGCAAAGCGTTCGAAACACTCTCTTTTTTGTGCAAGCGTTGCACAGTGAGCGCAGCGTGATTAGCGCTACGATCCTTAAAATTTACTTATGTATGCATTTTCTAGTAAAAGACGCGCATGCAGAATATATACGTGTTGTTATGGTGCCCTAGACATGCGCGATAATTGCTTTATAATTGACAATTGCACAAGTATGAACGCTGAACCTTGAGCAACATTGGTGGGCGCTGCGGATGGGGTCAGCCGTTTCAAGTGCCCGGTGTCGTTGAGAGTGGACAAACAGAGAAGCGTACAGACAGACCGACGAAATTTTTGCGTCGAAGGTCCCCAAGAAAGGCTATCGTCTTTAAAAGCGACTGAAGAGGTAAGAAAAAGAGGACACCAAGTTGCAGCAGCGCTCAGCAGGGTGTATAGCAGAAAACTGACTCGGACCCGGGTTCCAGTGTTTTTACTTATTTTTATTCATTTACAACATACCGAAGGCCACGTGGCCCAAAGAAGGAGTGGCAAGGAACAACGTAAACAAACGTACAAGGCAAAATTGATAATCACAAACGAAATCAAGCAAGCAAACAACTCTAGAAGTGACAGCGCGTTCCCGCCGCAGTGGTCCAGTGGCTAAGGTACTCGGCTGCTGACCCGCAGGTCGCGGGATCGAATCCCGGCTGCGGCGGCTGCATTTCCGATGGAGGCGGAAATGTTGTAGGCCCGCCTGCTCAGATTAGGGTGCACGTTATTAAAGAACCCCAGGTGGTCGAAATTTCCGGAGCCCTCCACTTTTCCGGAGTCTCTCATAATCATATTGTGGTTTTGAGACATTAAACCCCGCTTATCAATCAGAAGTGACAGCGCGTCGAAAAGCTGCGCGCTGGAACGCGTACTTGTGGCCACCAGGCCTGTCACCTTCGAATACGAATCCGATGACTCGGTGAAGGAGCAAAAAAATAGAGAACACACGATTCGTAAACTGCGGCTGTCCCCGTTGCTGCTCTTGAGAGGGCACCACTTACGCACGCGGGGGGGGGGGGGTGATTGATTGATTGATTTGTGGGGTTTAACGTCCCAAAACCACCATATGATTATGAGAGACGCCGTAGAGGAGGGCTCCGAAAATTTTTACCACCTGGGGTTCTTTAACGTGCACCCAAATCTGAGTACACGGGCCTACAACATTTCCGCCTCCATAGGAAATGCAGCCGCCGCAGCCGGGATTCGATCCCGCGACCTGCGGGTCAGCAGCCGAGTACCTTAGCCACTAGACCACCGTGGCGGGGCGAGGGGGGGGGGGGAGAGGCGTTTGTACACACAAAACAGGGTATAGGCGCGCAACGACCACGTTGCTAGATCGTGTCGCTCTATCACTGCGGCCTCCCTGGCGAGCTGATTTCGCGAGCGAGAGAAGCAAACGGCGTGAAGTAGCGAGAGAATAGAGAATAGAGAGAGAATAAAATGAGGGAAAGGCAGGGAGGTTAACCAGAAAATGGGGCATTCTGTTTGCTACCCTGCACTAGGGGAAGGGGGAATGGGGAAGAAAGATTGGAAAGAAAGCGAAGAGGGGAATAGACGCGCGCGAAAAAAAAAGGGGGGGGGGAGCTGGGGTGCTACAGTCTATACAATAGGCCGCTGCCACGCAAGAAGTTCAGTAAGGCCTTCACTGATTTTCTGTGAGCACACAAATCATGTCGTCTTTCCAGCACTGATTGTTCAGACAGCGAGAGAAACTTGCACTATAGAGCAGGGAGCTGTGTGTCATATATGTGTGTGTGCGTGAAAAGAAAGAAGCGAATGAGACTATGCAAGGGCGTTTTGCTTCTTTCCTTGTAGCCTCTGCGTGCTACAGGCGGGATTCAATTTTCTTCTGCCCCTCTGCACCGAGCATACAGGTTCGTTCGCGTCATCGTCATTTACAGCACCACGACCATGTGATCCCCTCGTACGCTTGCAACATTGAGATTATTTTATTTATTTATTATTTTTGGAGCGATAGCGTGACAGCAAAACACGCGCACCGTGTAATGAAGAGCGAGCGCAGGGAAAGGAGGGTGGCAAACGCAGCGCAGTGTCTGAATATACAGTCGCGCTCAGTGTGGCTTGGAACACACGGGAGCACGTGGCCTCAAGAGTTCGAATGTTGCGAACGCTTATCTTGTTCCGATTTCGACAACTAAATATTACTTTCTTATTTGGGACTATACGCAAGTGAGAAGAGCGCGCTTAGTAATGGATATGTGGGCTGGTGAAAGCTACGCGCTGTCTTTGAAGTCCTGAGGCTGCCGTCTTGCTATAGTAGTCATACTGACTTACAAGACGTGGTTTTATTTTGCTCTGATATGGTGTGTGTGTGTGTGTGTGTGTGTGTGTGTGTGTGTGTGTGTGTGTGTGCGTGCGTGTGTGTGTGTGTGTGTGTGTGTGTGTGTGTGTGCGCCAAAAGTGCGGCTTCTCAATGTTTACCCTCACTGCTGCTTCACCATCTCTGTAATGTCACTGTAGTGTCTCACACACCCGTCTCAAGGCCTTTCTATTCTCGCGAATTCACGTGACACGTGTTGTTTGTGACGTCACGTTCGACCCCACAGACCATCCCCTACACGTGTGCACGGAGAGCAACGAAACCAGTTGGCAATCGGCGCTCGCCTTCGTCACACTTTCTCCTCCTTTCCTTGCCTGCACTTCCGTACATCTGCGCTTCGGGCGGCTTATCTTCACCGCGAACGTAAACCAACTTGCCCACATTTACACGTTCATGCAGCAATAGCGAATATATACCAAGCAGCTGTGCTCAGATTTGGGCGCACGTTAAAGAACCCCGGGTGGTCGAAATTTCCGGAGCCCTCCACTACGGCGTCTCTCTGGTAATCATATGGTCGTTTTTGGGACGTTCAACCCCACATATCCATCAATTACCGGAAGGAGGCAAAACGGAACACTTGTCATTCTATAGAAAGATAAGGACCAGTATACAACGAGAGACGAGGCGGGACTTGAAGTGGACGGCGGTTAGGCTTTTTTTTTTCTCTTTTTTTTCATCGCCAACACAAATGAAGGTAGGGAGGAAGAGGTCAGCGCTAAGGGAGGTCAGTCAGCGAACCAACATCCCGCCGCCCACTCCTCGAGCGAGAGGTCGTCCACTTTTCTGAAATGGACGCCGCGTGCCGACGATGACCCCGTTCCGTTCGGACCTGGCCGGAGGAGGAGTGTACACGCGCAGTGGACAGACCGTTGCGCTGAAGATGGCACTTGGGAAGGAAACCGGACACACAGACGCACGTGTAGCAGGATTCGCCGTTAGAAAAAAACGAGTCGGGGAACAGCAGTACAAATGGGGCACGTTGAACGTACTTACATACAAAACGGGCCCAACGATCGCTTTCGCGAGCCTGACCTTTTTTTTTTCCTTTTTATATTCATTTGTTTCTTAATTTCAACTGAAGCCCTGCCGCGGTGGTCTAGTGGCTAAGGTACTCGGCTGCTGACCCGTAGGTCGCGGGTTCGAATCCCGGCTGCGGCGGCTGCATTTCCGATGGAGGCGGAAATGTTGTAGGTGCTCAGATTTGGGTGCACGTTAAAGAACCCCAGGTGGTCGAAATTTCCGGAGCCCTCCACTACGGCGTCTCTCATATGGTGGTTTTGGGACGTTAAACCCCACATATCAAATCAATTTCAATTGAAAGCTCCCGTAGGGCTCAGTCGTTGAAAAATCTGGTGGCCACGTCATCACGAATGATACCGTATTTCTCGTTTCGTTATGTACAGTTTCAATGACGCCAGAAGACTGGGAGTGCAAATTAAAGTACATCGTTCGTTAATGTGGATCAGGTGACTTGGACGTGAATGAAAAAGTGTATCGACCGACTTGTGAGTGAATCGTCGTGCTTCGCCATCAATCATGTGATTCGAGTGAACTTGCAGTGTCTCGCATGATGACCTCCTCAGCAGTATACCCGACGGAAGCTGGTAAATTTTTAAGCTGGCTGCTTATTTGCGAAGTAACTATAGCAGGCCCGGCAGGAAGCGTTATATGAGGAAAAGGGAGGATATTTAAAAACAAAAAAAAAACGGCGACGAGAACAAATAGTCAGCAAGACTAGCGTGCGACAGACACAACAATATACACAAACGTGGTTTAAAAATGGTGACTCAAATGTAAAAAAAAAATGAGAAAGAAATACTTAAAATAGGGCATTGAGTATGGTTCATGGCAGCATAACAACGCACTGCCCTCAAAGACTCCGCCCCCCACGCCAAAAATAATACTAGAGCATGTCACTGTAACTATTATTATTATTATTATTATTATTATTATTATTATCGCGTCGATTGGCGGAGCATATAGGAGAGTTCTGGCTCTGCAGCGGGCATATGCTAATGATGATGTCAACAACAAACTTCGCGCATCTCGCATGTTGGTATTTCAACATGGCGGTTCGCCCCGCCTTTGTGGTCTAGTGGCTAAGGTACTCGTCTGTTGACCCGCAGGTCGCGGGTTCGAATCCCGGCTGCGGCGGCTGCATTTCCGATGGAGGTAGAAATGTTTTTGGCCCGCGTGTTCAGATTCGGGTGCACGTTAAAGAACCCCAGCTGGTCGAAATTTCCGGAGCCCTCCACTGCGGCGTCTCTCATAATGATGTGGTGGTTTTGGAACGTTAAGACCCACATATCAATCAATCAATCAATCAATCAATCAACCAATCAAATGTTGTAGGCTCATTCGCTCTGATTTAGGTGCACGTTAAAGAACCCCAGGTGGCCAGAATTTCCGGAGCCCTCCACTGCGGCGTCTCTCATAATGATATGGTGGTTTAAACCCCACATATCAATCAACATGGCGGTTTCACGGAGTCGGTGCAATTCATTCCCATCGCCACGCGCCTTTACTTCTTTATGCGATGTGATCGCGTACCACACGCAAGAACTGTCAGCGCGCTCAGCGCAGGCCGCGAATCAATATTTGGGATGATTCACAATTGTTGCCGATAGTTCTTAAGATTGCGCGCCGCGCGCGACTACAGTTTACGCGGGAGCTGGGATTACCAGCGATGACGATGAAAGTTCCAGACGCTGATATTTAGAACACGACGCGTTAGTCGACGATCGGGTTATCAACGGCGGACAACTATAATCGCCGCTATCAGTGTAAAACGTGTACCACCTATAGTAACGAGAATCAATATCCAGGGCCGCAGTTCGCCGGGTAACGAGTTTCGCTTTTAATGGCTTCGCCGTCGCCTTCTTCCTTCACGACCACGTGACAACATAACCTTCGTCGCAACAAGTAGTCCGGGAAACAAAAATCTATACGTCCTTCGAACACGTCGTGTCCCTGAGGACCGGCCGTCGGGGTTCACGGCTCGGAGTCACACCGTTCTATCACGCACGGTTGGTACACATAGAGCTCATCCCACGGCCATATCACGTGACCGCGTAATTACAACGCGCCCAGCAACGGCAGCCCAGTAGAAGTGCAGCGTGTTTGCTTGTTTTGCTGCGCGTGTACATCGCGTCTCTTCTGTGGCGCCACAAAAATCTGGAACGCCTGACCCGCACGTGGCCCCTGCGTACAGCTACGGACAATTGTAATAACCAGTTCCTCTACACCGGCGCGCGCTCCGCGTATACGGTATACATTATTGCTCTGCAGGGACCGCAAAGGACACACACACAACGCCACCATGCGGGAACGGAGAGCAGCAGGTCAGCGGAGCCGAAACGTCCTCAGACCCCCCCGTCCTTAATGGTTCCGATGCTTGCAGCTCGCTTTTGTTCTTCGCACGGAGAACTCAATCGGTGAAGGTGACATGATGTATGACTCCGCGTGGAACTGTCGGTCGCGATTGTCCCCCTCCGCCGCGTGGGGGCGGAGCTGTCTAACCAGGGCCCTCACGCTCCGTGGGAAAGTTACTGCTCGTACGTTCTTTTTAGTGGCCTTTCCTGTACTATACTCGGCGACAACTTTTCTAGACAGCACTGTGGAAGGGACAGAACCAAAGCCCATGCCTGTTACGAAGCCATAAAATAGTACTTAAAGGGGTAGTGACACAAAAAAAAAAGCTTTGGCCTCGCGTCTTTTCTATTGCAATGCGTTGCTGGCGGCCTGTTAGTCACGACCCGACACATCGTTTGCTGAAGCACGCGACAGATAATTATTTACAGGTCCCTCATTATGAATGAGCTTGAGTTTCGCTTTGAGATAGTTCCAAAAACTGGGTGCAACTGTCGCCACCTAGCGTGTGCAGCTCTTGACCACGTCAGCACACAGAACTGTGACGCACTTCCGCACGGTGCGCATCAAGAATTACCTTCGAATAGGAAACGCGTGACTGAAATGTCGCCAAACACACTTTCTAAGCATGCGCCACAGCCACGCACTCGCAATCAGCCGCCGAGAAATATAGACTTCGGGAATTAACGCGGCAAAAAAAAAATGGCGGCTATGACGTCATCATAACTTGTTTTGTTGACCGCAGCGTGGTGACGTGGGGGAAGTAGGGGGTCACCTCGGGGTCACCTGCGAGGGTGTCTATAGCGCTATGGAGTCGTTCGCGCACGCAAGCATCAAAATTAATTTAAAATACCCTCCAAGCTATATTCGCTGTTGATATCTTGCAGGTGATATACGAATGTTCACGAGAATCGATCCCGCAGGCTAACTCGGTCCCGAAATTTCGCGTCAGTACCCCTTTAGGTTTACCGATAACTTTTCTGATTTGCCTTGCTGAAATAAATGCTGCTATATTAGTTATGAGATTCAAACAGTTAAGGGGAGTCGTAGGTATACCTTACAAAAATCTCTTCCTTTTTTTTCGTTTTTTATACAGCACTAGTTTTTCAGCACGCCCGTTTTCCAAAATAAACATGGCGTCCATGACACAGTGGGTCATCGCACGGCCAAAAATGTACTGCTCAGTTCTCCAAGAAAAAATATACTCGCAATATGGCCCCAAAATGTACCCTGCACATTCTAAGGGTCTCCTCTCACTTCCCTTTTTTTGTGTGTGTATACGTTTGTCAGCGATTGATTGATATGTGGGGTTTAACGTCGCAAATCCACCATATGATTACGAGAGACGCCGCAGTAGAAGGGCTCCGGATATTTCGACCACCCGTGGTTTATATATATATTCGTCAAAACGCACTCACGATGCGAGATAGCAAAACCGCAAGCTGACGAGCCGCGCTCCGACAGCTAGCGAGCCGGAAGCTGACGTATACTACTCGCCGAGGAAGACGAATGCGCGGAAGCCCCTTAGCCTTCGCACCACATGAGTTGTCGATAAGTTGTCGCTCAGTGAATGGCATCTTTTCTCCAGTTCACCCGCTTAATACTCACGAGGAAGACAAGGAATGCGTCGACTGACAGATTGTGAGAAGAGCTAGCACCTCTACTGTATCGCAGGTAAGGAAAGGAGTGGAATAGAGATAGGATGAGGTAAAGGGGAAGAGTAGGAGGAAGAGTGGGATCCGTTGAGGATTAGTGGGATGGATTGAAAAAGGAGAAGTAAGGAAAGTGTGGTAGAGAGAAGAAAAGGGAAGAGATGAAAGGGAAGGGAAGGGAAGAAGTGTAGTATAGTTGTAGAGTGAGAAAGTGAGTAAGATGAGAAGACTACCACCAGGAATCCACGGGCCGGGGAGCGGGCCAGCTAGTTAACGGGCGTTTATTAATGCTTTCAAAAGGAAGGCTAATCCGTGGGCTATGATAATATAGTTGACGTAGAGTCAATTATATTTAAGTTCAAATTTTAATTTTAAATTTAACTGAATTTAATAATGTCTGTGGTCTTCATTATTCTCCTTGTCAGTAATTCATCGTTGAACATAAAAAAAACAATGTCAGTCCCACCCACAACATCATGGGTGGAGCTTATACCTTCGCATAAGTTGTAGCCGACTGCATCTTCCCTAGAGTTCAACAGTACGGTACTTGCGAGGAAGACAACCAAAGCGACAAGGGACTAATTACTCTAGCATCGCGCGCGTACGAGCCCATTGACGAGATAGCCGCCAGGCGTCGTCACATCGCATGTCAGAGTAGAGTTACTGTATATGCTACCTAAAAGGTATCATATACAGTAACTCTATATGCAATCACTCTATATAACTCTCTATAACTCTCTCTATATATAATTACTCTATATAATTGCTCGATAACTAGTAACTCTATATACAATTACTCTATGTGCTACTTAAAGGTAGCATATAGATTAATTCTAGTCAGAGTACTAGTATACTTGCTACAACTGGCTTAAAATCTGTCTCAAGCAGACGATGCCACCTAGCCGCCGCGGAGAGCATTTGGACTGAGCCGAAACGTCAGCTACTGTCGCGGTTTCTGTGCAAAAGCACATTTCAAAAAAAAAAACGTGCGTTGCAATTGTGCTTTGCGTCTGTCCCGAAAGGTTATTTCCCCTGTCGGCACATAAGCAGGCGTCTGATTATTTAATTACTAATTACGTTGTAACTGACGTCTCATTGTACTGCCTCATCTGTTCAACTGTAATTCTCCATTTCTGTTCCCTCTCTTCCATCTTTCTCATTTTTCTAGTCCCCTTCCCTAATCCCCCAGTGTAAGGTAGCCAACCGGATGTGTTTCTGGTTAACCTCCCTGCCTTCTCCCTTTTGTTGCTTCCTCCTCCTCCCTCCTTCCATTTCTGAAAATTATTACAAGTGCCTTGCTACAATTGCCGCATAGATGAAATTGCAGTGTGCTTGGCCATCACAAGGTTAACGTGGAACGCTATGAAACAATTATATTGTGTGAATACTAATGAGCGATTCCCAGCCAAAACCTTTATCTGTTCTGAAACCTTCATCAGCATGCTCATTGCAGAAATCTTCGTCTTCGTGTTCGAAATTAAACGAGTAACACGCTATGTGGAGGCTATCATGCCGGTTTTTTTTTTCTTTCTTTCTTTTTCTTGTGGGGAATGAACAGTCAAAACACAAACGCGTGACAGACACTAAGCGAGAGCCCCGCCGCGGTGGTCTAGTGGCTAAGGTACTCGGCTGCTGACCCGCAGGGCGCGGGTTCGAATCCCGGCTGCGGCGGCTGCATTTCCGATGGAGGCGGAAATGTTGTAGGCCCGTGTGCACAGATTTGGGTGCACGTTAAAGAACCCCAGGTGGTGGAAATTTCCGGAGCCCTCCACTACGGCGTCTCTCATAATCATATAGTGGTTTTGGGACGTTAAACCCCACAAATCAATCAATCAATCACTAAGCGAGAACGCATCTGCTGCCGCAGGCACTGCCTAACGTTCGGGACCCACGTGACCTTGTGCAGCCCTTCCCGAACAGCTTCCGGTCACGAAAAAGCGTCGTCTGCTTCACCGCCGAAAGAAGCAGGCACCCGGCACGAAACTACGGAACGCACGACGACGTGTTTTCAAGGCACGACCGGAAATCAGGTCGGTTTTCAGAGGTGAGTTATGATAGCCGGGGGGGCCAACACGAGCCTCACGTGACCTTGCGCTCTGGATTTCGTCAGTTCCGGTCGGTGAGGACGTCGTCTGCTAGAATATATGTATAATACGAGCAGCAGACGACACTCGTGCTGGCATAACTTAGCTGCGGCTTAGAAGTGTGGCAGCTTGGTTTGGTTGGTATGATGACATGACGATAGTTACAGCGCGAGAACAGAACGACGACGCAGAGGCAAGAGGTGTCCTTCGGGTCCTTCTTGTCTCTGCGTCGTCGTTCTGTTCTCGCGCTATAACTACCGTTAGCTGCGGCGTTAAAGCACTTGTATGAAACAGATAGGAGGTCGAACAATAAATAGCGTAAATTCCCGAGCAAGCCCCCCCCCCCACCCCCACCCCGTTTTTTTCGAGAGATGTGCAACCACAGATTTAACATAACAGAGTCAGTATATTAACATATCGTATGCAAAATGCGCCAATCACACAGCGTGCCACCCCCCCCCCCCATTCCTGCCATTTTGCTTGTTGCATCGGTATTTTGGAAGTAGTGGGGGCATGCTCATTCAATAAAGCATTTGATAAGAACCACGGATATGCATTTTTTGTTCTTAGCGACTCTTTTTTCCGCCACCTTGAATATTGCTGCATGCCCGAGCAAGCCCCCCTCCTCCCCTGAAAATCTTGTCGGATTATCTCTCCCTGTTTGGGGGGAGGGTTCTGCTTAAGATATCACGGTAGATTTTAAGTGACGTCACAGACGGTTCTCTGCACTCGGTACCTCAAGATGGCCGCCACCGTGACGTTGACATCTGGGGTTTAACGTCCCAAAACTACCACATGACTATGAGAGACGCCGTAGTGGAGGGCTCCGGAAATTTCCACCACCTGGGGTTCTTTAACGTGTACCCAAATCTGAGCACACGGGCCTACAACATTTCCGCCTCCATCGGAAATGCAGCCGCCGCAGCCGGGATTCGATCCCGCGACCTGCGGGTCAGCAGCCGAGTACCTTAGCCACTAGACCACCGCGGCGGGGCCATCGTGACGTCAATGCAAATTATGCATATATGAGAGCAGCAGCATCAGTAGCATAACCCCACCCACCACCGGCCAAAAAACATCTTCCCAAGTTCAGCCAGTAAAGCCGGCCCTGTGCTCGTGCAACCCAGTCTCGGGTTTGCTAATTGCCCAATCGAACTGCGACATGGCTCAACTGTCACTACACGAATTCGCGCTTTCAGCCACCGTCATCGTGGCGCTAGAATCTAGCTCTCGCTGTCGCTATCGCACTGCGTGATCTTATCACCTGCCAATCGTGTCTGGCACCCAGAACGCGCGCGCGGTGCTTTAGATCCAACAGGATCAAGATTTTTAGCGCTATACGATAAAGGCGGCTGGAAGCACGGATTCACCTGGCGACAGTCGTGGCACGCATCGCAGTTCCAACTCCGTTGAAAGCCCCGCTTTCCACTAATCTCGCTTCTTCCCCATCGCGACAGTAAGCCACCTAGAAGTGTGGCAGCTTGGGCCAGTTGGTATATGGCATGACGAATAGTTATAGCGCAAGACCAAAACGACGACACAGAGTGTCTTTCGTGTCCTTCTTGTCTCTGTGTCGTCGTTTTGTGGCTTACTAACGAATAGTTATAGCGCGAGACCAAAACGACAACACAGAGTGTCTTTCGTGTCCTTCTTGTCCCTGTGTCGTCGTTTTGGTCTCGCGCTATAACTATTCGTTAGTAAACCACCGGCAGGACCTACCAGCAGCTGCGGACGTCTATAGACCACCCTAAAGCACCACGACACGACCGAAACCGAGTGCGTTCGAAACGAGAAAGTGCGAGATAAGAAGGGAGACGGGGTGGGGGGGGGGGGGGCGGTCGTGCTCGCGGGTGAAAGGAAAACGAGACTCTCGATGTGAGGGGAGGGATCTAATCTCCATCAAACGGTTCCCATGGCATTATGCACGCACGCTCGCGCGCGAGGTCGAACAGGCCACGAACCGCGCAGGTATCCAGTTGTTTGCGGGCCGCGGTGGTTCCGTTACAGTGTTGACCTTTGACGCTGTGTGGCGCCACCTCCCTTCCCCCATTCCCCGATGAAAGAGACAGGGGCAAAGAGAGAAGCAGTACTGCTACGTGAAGACGCGCAATCATCTATCTAGTGGCTGCCGACCCTGTGATTTCATCAGCGAGGAGAGAAAGAAGAAAAACGGCTGTCACGTGGTTTGTGATGCATTTGCCTAGTTTTACTCGGGGGCAAAAAGTCATCTCCTTCGTTCTCAGTTGATTGTATCGATACTGCATTGCAGGTTCATGCCGTATTGTCGATGGTATTGATACGATTGTATTGTAGAAGCTTCTGATGCAGTAGCTGCTTGTAAGAAGGCAATAGGGAGATATCGTAGGTGCCCACTAAGAAAGAAAGAAAGAAAGAAAGAAAGAAAGAAAGAAAGAAAGAAAGAAAGAAAGAAAGAAAGAAAGAAAGAAAGAAAGAAAGAAAGAAAAAAAGAAAGAAAGAAAGAAAGAAAGAAAGAAAAAAGTTCGGCCTCGCTGGGGACGTCATGTGGCTTACTATTGACGTCACAATTTTCGGCTCCTTGGGACATCAGAAGTCCGCTTCGTCACAAGTAGCTGAAAATTGTAGCATCACGATGATTTCAGTAATTAGGACACCATCGCAACTGACTCTATCAGACGAGATCATCACTTGGTCGAACGTGACAGAAAGAAAGCAAAAAGAAAGAAAGCAGGAAAGAAAGAAAGAAAGAAAGAAAGAACGAAAAAAAGAAAGAAGGCAGATTAAAGGCAGCTTTGCAGTAGTAGGGTCTACGTCCTTTTCCTTGTTTTCGTCCTCGCTCCCAAAACACGTATAAGCCGATTTATCCGGCGCGGGATGCAGTATATAGCTCTGACAGGTTAGATAACGTGTACATAGAGAAATATAGAAAGAGAGATGGACAAGAAGAGATAAGTGCTTGGCGAGGGGAGATACGAAACTCGTTGTACACGCGATCCGAAGGCGATCATCTTAAAACACACGCTTATCAAGACATCATAGCACGACAGAGAATAACTTAGTATAGTAAAGTGTGGCACGGGGATATGAAAGGAAATTGAGAGGGATTAGGGGAACAGAAAGGGGGAGATAATGATAACGTCTGCTGTTTTACGTCCCGAAAACCCCGATATGACTGCGAGGGGCGCGCCACATTTCTTTCTTTCTTGTGTGATTCTTAAAGAGAAAAGAAGAGAAAAGCGAGCCCCGTAACTGTCTGCATCAGAGTGCGACACCTCAACAGTAGCTCACGAGGGATCGGGGTAAGGAGGGATTAAAAGGATAAGATTAAAAGGTAAATATATAGGGAGAGGAAGGAGAGAGCGAGTTGCAGGAACAGCAAACGACAGAAAACGACGGAAGTAAAGAGGAGATAGGAAAGATGGACACGGTCGCAGGAGTCCGAGGACGGGGCACCACTCGGCGAGAGCTCGTGTCGGCGTCAGGAGATGGCGCAGGGCCAACCCAGTCGGCCAGAGCTGCACTGTCGTCGGAGATCGCGAGGGCACAACCGGTCGGCACGGAATCCAGCGAGCGGGTCCGGCGCCCCATATAGTAGAGGGCTCCCGAAATTCGGATCATCCGGTGTTCTGTGGCGTGCACTGACATACCACAGTACGTACTGGCCTCTATACCATGTCGCCTCATCCGAAATGCGACCCCCACGGCCGTGATCGAACTCGCGACCTTTCTGGTTGGCACCCGAGCACCTTAGCGACTAATCCACTATGACGGACTCGAAAGACGGGGACTGAGGGTGCAGAGAGAGAGAGAGAGAGAGAGAGAGAGAGAGAGAAGGAACGACACAGGACGAGGAAACGAGAAATTGAAAGAAAGGAATACATCAGGTAAATACATAAAAGGCGAGAGAATAACTGCAGAGAGAGAGAGAGATGGGGGAATCGCAGAGAAAGAGACAAATATAGAAAAAGAAGGGGCGGAAAAAGAGAAAAGACAGCAGACAGGGTGAGTAAAATATATAAGAAACAGACACACAAAAGATTTACAAACAAGAGAGCACGCTATAGCCATGTGTGGTATACAATAGCAAAAGGCGGAAAAGAGAAGGGTGAAAGGGTAAAAATCTAGCCAAGCCAGAGGTGCCCGGCAGCGTGGCTGTGACCCAGCCTTGCATGACTTAGTGTGACCCCCGTTAATTTGTTTACTGCGTGCGTGTTTTCTTTAGCCCATGCCCCGATACGCTTGTACAGAACAGCCGTGCCACCGAGAGACGAGGGATGACGTCAGAGATAATACGCTCGGTGTATAATTAAGCATTACACACACACGTTACACCTGGCACTCCGCTTTTGTTTTCTCTCGCCGCACCGTGGCGCTTTGTACGGTTGAAAAGAAGAGGCGAGGCGTCCTGTCGTCATCTCGTCGGACCCCTGGCGGCGAGACACATTGGCCCCGCCTTGCACGACGCCCTCACAGGGCGAGGCGACCGTCTGTGTGCAGAGACCCCGCCCAGGTTGAACTTGGAAGGTCACCGGAGTTCAGAGTGGAAGGTGAAGACAAGATAAAAAGAAGAGAGGGAAGAGGGGTGGGAAAGGGCGAGAGGTGGAGTCCAAAGACAACGAGCAAGTCTGGGTGAAGCCTTGAAAGTGACGGTGACGCTTTCAGTTTAAATTATGATGACTTAAGGTTCAATGTACACGGTCGACCACAACTACGATGCAACACCTAATCGGTATTAACATAAAAAATTGATGTTTAATAATTAGGAAATTATTAAAGCATCCCTACACGACACCGAAGTTGAGACAGTAGTTCTTTTCTCGCCTTCCCTACCCTTCCTATTCGGGTTATTCTTTCCTCGGTATTTATTTGATACGCGCAATGTCAGCACTAAGTTTTGAGTCAGTCAATGAGAAGTTCTCGCTTTTCAGCTACACTCTAATGTCTCCCCTTTGCTCAGTCGCAAATGCAGAAACCCGGAGAGAAATAAGTTTATCCCGCATGACAGTCATGCGAGATAAGGCAATGCATGGCAAAGCAGGGCGGGAGAATTCGCGACAGACATTTCTCGCATGTCAACGAATCGAGAGCTTATTTTATTCTGACGTCACGGACCAAACAGCTGCATCATCCTGACATCATGGGCTGCAAATACGGGAAACGCCCCGAGAGAATAATTCACTCATTTTTGGTATTTTTAGCGGCTGTTTAGTGACCCTTTAAAGGCGAAAGCATTACATGCCTATTGAAACACGAAAATTGAATGGCGTCCTACGTCGGCACCTCCCGTCAGCGTCAACATGTGTGATACCAAAAGTTATCAATACGTGATGACGTCATCACGCGACATCCTAGTGACTTCACAATTTTCGGCGACATGGGGCGTCACAAGTAGCTGAAAATTGTGGCGTCACATTGACGTCAGTCATTGGGACGTCGTCGTAACTGACGCTATCATACGAGATCATCACTTGGTCGAACGTGACAGCATCTCGGAAGCAGTCCAAAATCACGGTGACATGCCTCCGATCGTTGAGGCAATGCAGCCTGGAGGCGATGTGTCTCCTTTTCTTCGTCCGCGTGTCAGAGTGTGATGAAAGTTATTATGGATTTTACGGATCTCCACCAGCTAGCCGGGTCGAAAAGCTTGTGTCAATGCAAAACCATACTAGGCGCAAAACCTAATGTGATTCTGCATTTAATGTAGTGGCAGGGCAGGTTGAGTGCAATCGACTGAGAAGCAAAAGGAACGTGGCTTTCGTCTTCGAGTCGTCTATTCCTTAAGATGTCTATAAGACAACTCAATTCTCGGTCAGTACCCCACATTGGGCATGAGCCATAAGATAAGGTCAACAAGAGCAAGAACAGGAATGCGCAAGGGCGCCTGTCAGTTTTTATTGCGCTTATTGAAGCCATTCTCAGGCATCACATTTCAGTATATAGGGATGACTGTTGGGTTAGCAGGTTATGCATCCTAACGAAGCCCAAATAAAGCACTTGCACTTGTCTGCTTCGTCTTTGTGTCTATCTTTATTTGCGCATATTTCAATTTGCTATAGATAGGCAACACGTTTCTCTTGAAATGAAGAATAAAAGTTTAATTTGAGCGACTGTATACCCGCGTTTCAGCCTAAGCTACACCAAACATATTTAAATGGACATTAAATAGCAAGACAACTTTACGCGCATTCGTAAAGTACAATTTCACAGTGCCGTAAACACCGCTCTTATCGCGAGACGAGGCCTAGCAAGCGAAAAAAAAAAACGCGCTAAAAAATACGGGTGGAGACGCCACTGTGCGATTTCCGCCCCAAATTACGCGACGTAAAAAAATTTAAAGGCGTCTACTGAGTTCCATGTAGCTTCCGATAGACAAAAAATGAAGTAAATCGTCATTTGTGGATGCCATAGACTTGGAACACGAAAGTTTCGGAAAATTTCATCAAGCGACTGCCACGAATATACCAATAATACACGTGCTGAGATTTGGGGGCACGTTAAAGAACCCCCAGGTGGTATAGAAATTTCCGGAGCCCTCCACTATACGGCGTCTCTCGTAATCCTACGGTGGTGTCGGGACGTTAACCCCCCCCCCCCCCATATCAATCAATCAACTGATAACACATCTCGAAATTTCTGACGTCACGCGCGGAGATATCGGCGCGAAAACTTAAAAGGGGGAAACTTCAACCTTCATTTTCTCCGCCAACAATGAACATCGTGATCGTGAAACACGTGACCTTCGATTTCCCAAAGGGCAGTTTGTCAATCTAAACCAAGTCATTGTTCCTCTCCTCTTCAGTGTCCTTAGAAGACAAGATCAGGTCTTCATTTGTTCGCGGAGAAAGAACTTGACTTTCTCCTAATGGAATATTGTGCGCACACCTACGGCGTCAACATCATATATATATATTCCGGGCGGCAATACGGACAGTAATCGCACCCGATCCACTCTGTACGATCCTCAACAAGCACTCTGCAGCTGGTCGTGCGCGTCTGAAAACAAAAGATGCGAGACACCAGCGCGCCGGTGTACGGTACGGGAGGCGAAACTAGGCCAAGACGCTGGGGGCACCGAGATGATCACGTGTGCGTTCCCTTACCCGCTACAACACGTGTCATCATACGTGTGTGTGCCCTTCGCTCGTAGTGTATACGTACGCCGCCGAGGGGAGCGCACGTAGCCGCTGCAGTAGAACGGTAAGGGGGCGTGCTAGCCGGTCAATGTACCGAACACGGGTGCGAAAGAAAGGGAGTTTTTCCTGTTGTCCACGCGGACGGCAGGTTTTGCACGGGCGTGCACTGCAGGAGACGTGTTGCGCAGGGAAGGAACGAACGAACAACGATAAACAGAAAAGAGAAGCTCTTTCGATCAATCCGTAAGGGTGACGGACGTGCGACGTATTAGACCGAGAATGGCGGAAGTGAACAGAAAGAAAATTTAGGCCAGTGCCAGCTCAAGTGAAAAAGTGCAAGAACAGCAAAGCAGTGATTCACCTGTGTTAATCTTCTGCTTATACATGCTCTTTTCTTCTGTCTCTCTGCTCTTTTCTGTTCTTTTCTACTGTTTAGCTGCCCTTCTCTTTTCATCTTCTCACAAATGTTTTGAATCGGGCGAGTTGGTCATCTATGAACTCAGCTTATCCGTGAACTTAGTCTTCTCTTTTTTTTTTTCCTTTTTTCATATGTGTCGCTCTAATGCAAGCTAAATTCTACTATTTTGTTTATCTGTTCTTTTCTTCTGGTTTTCTAATCTTATCTCCTGTTGGTCTGCTATTTTTTCTTCCTTTCTTCTGTTTATCCGCTTTTTTTTTCTGTGCTTTCCTATGGTTCATCTCAATCGTCGGGCTCCTAGGTATGTTCACGTACCTAGGAGCCCGACGGTAGGAGCATTGGCAGGAGCTTTCCCAGAGGTGAGTGTACCTGTATGTATGTGCTTGTGCGTACGACGTAGCAAACAAGACATAGCCAAAGCCACCTCTGCAAACAGTTTTCCTCTTTCTGCTTCTCTATCTACCAGAAATGTCTTTGTTCCTCGTTGGACATGGCTGAGGAGCGGGTTCAAACTTCTCGGGCACAGAAATCCACCTTGTCGCATTTCAGAGAAATAACAGAAGACTGAAAAAAAAGTCACCATACATAGGTTTAAAACGCAGACGAAAAAAAAAAAAGCATTTGACAAAAAAAGGCAAACAGCCTGTACGGCCAGTTTTTCTGCAGATGATCAATATCCGTAGGTTTCCGTCTAAATGTACACAACTTTCCCTCTTTTTCTGCTAAGCCTAAGCCGCACGTGATCTCAAGAGTTAGGAGGAGGAAAGATACTGTAAAAGGAAGCAGTGTGGCGACAAAACGAAGCGAATAATGAAAACCAAGACACGCAGGGCAAGAATCTATCTATCTATCTATCTATCTATCTATCTATCTATCTATCTATCTATCTATCTATCTATCTCTCTATCTGTCTCTCTATCTGTCTCTCTGTCTCTCTCTCTGTCTCTCTCTCTGTCTCTCTCTCTGTCTCTCTCTCTGTCTGTCCGTCTGTCTCTCTCTGTCTGTCCGTCTGTCTCTCTCTCTGTCCGTCTCTCTCTCTCTCTGTGCGTCTCTCTCTCTCTCTGTCCGTCTCTCTCTCTCTCTCTGTCCGTCCGTCCGTCCGTCCGTCCGTCCGTCTGTCCGTCTGTCTGTCTGTCTGTCTGTCTGTCTGTCTGTCTGTCTGTCTGTCTGTCTGTCTGTCTGTCCGTCCGTCCGTCCGTCTGTCCGTCTGTCTGTCCGTCTGTCTGTCCATCCGTCCGTCTGTCTGTCTGTCTGTCCATCTGTCTGTCTGTCTGTGCGCCCGCCCATCTGTCTGTCTGTCCATCTGTCTGTCTGTCTGTCCGCCCGCCCATCTGTCTGTCTGTCTGTCTGTCTGTCTGTCTGTCTGTCTGTCTGTCTGTCTGTCTGTCTGTCTGTCTGTCTGTCTGTCCGTCTGTCTGTCTGTCTGTCATTGGTGCATCACATTCGATTTCGTTTTCCCTCCACAGTGTAAGGTACGCGAAAGTGGAAAAGCTCCCACACACAGATGGCAGTTCCAAGGGCGGAGGCAAGCGAACGACAAATCTGAGCGGGCGGGAAACCAAACAAATGCCATTGACAAACTACAACCCAAGAAACAAAACAAAAAAACGAGGAACTGAAACAAACAAGCGAACGAACAACTCCCACGCTACCAATACAACGACCCCGTAACACCGAGAGCCCAACAACCGAGTCGAAAAAGCGAGAATGACGGACTCAAACTGAAGACAAAAGGGAGGGGGCCGAGCGGGCTTCCCACACCACCAACGCCATTACCGCCCCCTACCCTCTCTATCCGGCCAGGCAGACGCAAGAGCGACCTATAAGCGGCTTCAAGGATACGGGCGCGGTGACAGGCAGGTAAGTCGTACAGACAGCTGCGCCAGAATACATGATACACACGAAAACGAGAGAAGCGAAAGTGCGTTAGCCCCTCCTCCCCCTCCCCCACTTCGCCCCACCTCGAAACGAGACGGATGACAGGAAATAACCGAAAAAGGGTCTCCATCATCCACTCCATCCAACTCGGATACTCGCGTGTATCACACACGCTCCGACGTTCACGACAGGTGGGAAAGGGGAAGAAACGAGGTTCCCCCTCTCCCGGTCTCTCTTGTCTAAATCGTCGACACGTAGGCGCTATTTCACTGCAGTGCAGCGTTGCTTGAAGCACCCGATAGAAGCACAGGTATGCTGTTGTCTAAATCTGACCATGATAGAGAGAGAGAGAGAGAGAGAGAAAAGGCTGTGACAAAAATTTAATGAAGCAAGCTGTGGGAGCAGGCTAGATGGTAATCAATAAATGCAATCAGTCATTTATTTAACGTGCCCAGGGACGACCATGAGGTCTTTGTGCAGGCGTACGCAAAAAATAAAACAACAAAAGTAGACAAAACAGTGCAGACCATCTTCAGGTAAAGAAATCAAATACCAAACGGGAATAAGCGCAGACAAAGATCAAAGCAAAATGAGAGAATAAAAAAAAAGACAAGGCAAGATTAATGGAATCGTTCCGGCATATTCATGAAATAGTTCCGCCAGTGCTGCACCGAACTATTTGACATAGCCTGCCGGAACTTTTCGACACAGCGCGATAGTTGTCGACACGGCAGCGCCGTTGAGACCACTAACGTGCTCTGTGCGACACGAGCAAAAAAAAAAAAAAAAGGCGATCCGATAAAGACCGCACACTGAGCTGGGAACTGTGCGAGATTGAAGCGGGAGGCAAGCGACGGCTCAGGAGAGCACTGACGCATTACAAGTTGCGCGAGGCGCGGAGAAACAACAGGCAAGAAGAACAAGAACAAGAACACGAAGAACAAGAACAAGAAGAAGAAGAACAAGAACAAGAAGAACAAGAAGAACAACAAGAACAAGAAGAACAAGAACAAGAAGAACAACAAGAACAAGAACAACAAGAACAAGAAGAACAAGAAGAAGAACAAGAACAAGAAGAACAAGAAGAAGAACAAGAAGAAGAACAAGAAGAAGAAGAAGAAGAAGAAGAAGAAGAAGAAGAAGATGAAGAAGAAGAAGAACAAGAAGAACAAGAAGAACAAGAAGAACAAGAAGAACAAGAAGAAGAAGAAGAAGAAGAAGAAGAAGAAGAAGAAGAAGAAGAAGAAGAAGAAGAAGAAGAAGAAGAACAAGAAGAAGAACAAGAAGAACAAGAAGAAGAAGAAGAAGAACAAGAACAAGAAGAAGAACAAGAACAAGAACAAGAACAAGAAGAAGAACAAGAACAAGAAGAACAAGAAGAAGAAGAAGAAGAAGAAGACGGAACGGGATAAACCCGAACAGGGTACACGCGTGACGGCCGGCCGCGGTGTAGTTAATCTTCGACACGGCTCAACAGGTGGACGACGATGTCTCGGCTCGGCCGCGCCCTCTGGAACGACCTCCAGGTGCATGCGGGAACGTGCGATATACTGAAGTTTTTTTCATTGGCCCAAACATTGCTTGGGAAGACAAGATAGACAACTTGGCGTTGTCTCAAACTTGTTTTTCAACGGTTTCGACCGGTGGATATGTTTTCTTCGGAGCTTATGAACATTGCGTATGGTCTTAAAGAGGTCATGACTTTCTTATGTGGTTATAAAAGGCAAAAGAAGAGAAAAGTGAGCTCCGTAACTGTCTGCACCTGGTGCGACACCTCAACAGTGGCTCACGAGGAACGGGGTTAAGGAGGGATTAAAAAGATAGGATTAAAAGGTATAAATAGAGAGAGAGAGATGCGCAGGGACAGCGAGCGACGGAAGTAAAGAGAAGATGGGAAAGATGAAACACGGTGGCAGGGGTCCGAGGACGGGACACCACTGGCGAGAGCTCTTGTCGGCGTCAGGAGATGGCGTAGGGGTATAATCCAGTCGGCCAGAGCTACGCTGTCGTCGTCGTCGGGGACCGGCGTCAGAAAGTGGCGTAGGACCAACGCAGTCGGCCAGAGCTGCGCTGTCGTCGGAGATCGCGAGGGCACAACCGGTCGGCACGGAATCCAGCGAGCCAATTTTCGACCACAGTCTGTAGGTTCATCGTTGCGCGTTCACAGACAAGCTGACGAAATTTCGGCGCATTAGTTCGTGCCGTTAGTTTAGAATCGTATATTGTCACAAACGAGCGAGCTGCCTTCGTTGATGATAGATTGATTGATTTGTGGGGTTTAACGTCCCAAAGCCACTATATGATTATGAGAGACGCCGTAGTGGAGGGCTCCGGAAATTTTGACCACCTGGGGTTCTTGAGCTACCTTCGTAAACAGCCCCATTTAGACACCTGTATACAAGCATATAGGTGACCCTGTGCCTTTCGCGTTTTGCGCCGAAAACCGTCAGTGGTTGGCTGACCACGTCATGACCCCTTTATGGGCTTACGAATATTGCTGCGACGAGCCATGGCATGGATAATTGCGCGCTACGAGGAATACGACAGCGCAGACAGACGCGCATATGGGCGCATATATATACGTGATTTTCGTTCATGGTAAAAATTAACAAGTGCCCATTACAGGTTCGACCAGTAAACGCTATCATCATTAGTGTTTTCTGGGCGCTATTATGCACCCTACGTGATGTTAATTTATGTCTATAAAAGCAAAGGTGAACAGTTTTGAATACCATATACTTCATCTCGCAGTAGGAAAAAAGGCAATTTTTTATTGTACTACATATAACTTGAGAGTGTGTTTAGAGAAAGTTATTCTTACAAGCAGTTCCAGCATAACATCTCCACAGAACAGAAAATGCATCGACACGAACATTTGTCATATATATATAGAAGGGAAAGAAGCGTATACTTAAGGGCTCGTTTTTTTCGTGTTTCGTCAAAACACACTAAAAAAAACGAGCCCCTAAGTATACACTTCTTTCCCTTATTCATTAACGCGGGTCTCGTACTGGCAGACTTGGTTGTATACGACGGACTATTGGTCAGCTGCCGGCTCGTAATAAGTTCACGTGTTACGCGACGCCACAAAGGCTCATAAAAAGTGTGCCACACTCACCGCCATGGCTACAGATGGCGCTGACTGACACCCCCGCGTTTAAATTCACATATATACCTAATAAAGTGGTTGGGAGGACAGCCGCCGCGGTAGCTCAGTGGTAGAGCATCGAACGCGTTATTCGAAGCTCGCAGGTTCGGTTCCTGCCCACGGCAAGTTATCTTTTCACCCACTTTTATTTCTTCACATTTACCTTGCAATTCGGTCTAATAACCTCCCGTATACTTTCCTTGGCAATATTGTCTGGTAATTTCAAATATATATATATATATATATATATATATATATATATATATATATATATATATATATATATATATATATATATATATATATATATATATATATATATATATTGGTACTCCACTATTGGAGAGCATAAAGTCGTTTAGAGGGGGGGGGGGTGTAGATAAAGTGGATAACGATTTTGAGTACAGGGTACTCTACTATGGGAGAGCTTAAAGCCGTCCCGAGCTGAAAAGAGTGCAGTAACAAGTAGAGAGAACGCCGTGTTTCTACGCTCACTGGATCCAAAACATCTGAGCAACCACAGTAGAAGACACACATCTCATCTTCACTAACATACCTCGTTTCCCTATAGTTACCGCCCTAACTAAGCCCTTCTATTTTGGCAAAAAAACTAAGCGGCACTGCATTCTCTAGGCCTCAGATCAATCATTTCGTGTTCTTCCCGCTTTTTTTTAACCTCTCATTCCAAGAGTCAATATTACAACGCCGTCAATGGAGAGTTTCATAACAGGGGCCCCAAAAGTTTGAGGTCCGAAAGCCCTTTGCTTGCGCTCGCTTTGGGTTAAGCAGGAGCCAACGTCAGGAGCTAAAAATTTTCGAACGGACAACATTTTTTTGGCGATGGAGGGAATATGTGAGCGTATGCTTCTGCACATAGTACTTTTACTGCTTCTAGGCGAAGTAGTTCGGTTTGGCGCGCGTCTCGCACAGCTGTAGAAAGTTATGGCGGCGCGCCATCGGCGTTACATACCATCGCAGACGCCACTTGGGGTTTGAGGTATACGTAAGAGACGGGACTTTCTCACGCGAGCAAAAAAGGCGAAGTGGCAACGTATAGACCCATTCCATGTTAGTAAACACAGGTAGGCCGACGTCGACATTATGGGTAAAATTATAGCGACGTCCGCACGTAACTTCCGTCATAAGCACTGAGGGCTGTGATGTGCGCCAACAAAACGACGTTGTGAGACGCCATAAGCGTTCTGAAAGCCATAAGCGCTGGAGGCTACGATGTGCGCCAACAAACAAAACGTAAGTTGTGAGACGCGACTCACATCCAACCGCGACCCAGCTCGTCGGCATACTGTTATTTTTTTTTCGTTGCTTAACAGAGAACACCAGATGCACCATTGAAAACCTAGCAGAAACTGTGGTGTGCAGATCATCTTTTGCCTACCAGGACAGCGCCACCACATTTTCGTGGCGCAAGTCTGGAGGAATTTGATTAATAAGATGACATAAATAGAATTATCTCGCTTTTCCCTAAACGCATTTCCCTTCTCACAGGCCGGATGTGGCTGCAGACGTACGCGACCTCAGTATGTCCAACTTCTCTCACTCTGGCGTGACGAGTTCCCGGCTTGGTGTCCAGGAGGCTCAAAGCAAACAAGTTAATCTGGCAACTATCTACCACACAGCGTTTGAATGTTTATGGGTGTTCGACTCGAAAGGTTGTTACCGCCAATCAATCAACCGCCCCCACCGCGCGGACAGTCATGCGTACCACGACTGTGTCCACGGTTCCTGAAGACCCAAGGTTGCCACGGCCGCAAACACTGCAAGCGCAGTGCAAGCAAGCCAGAACACAGCGGGAGGGAACCTAAGAAGACGACGCGCTCGACCAAGTCTCTTCACCGCTTCACTGGAGCAAGCAATGTACACACACAACGTGTGCGGTAAGAACACAAGCCACAACCGCAGCCAACGCGAGCCAAGCGAGACGACCGGATACGCCTCTGCCAAACACCTGTCTCTACTACCGTGTCCATCCCGTACATCGAGTGAGTATCTGTCTTTCTCTGGCGGTCATTGATGCATATATGTGGATATACGTGTAGCGTCCGCGTCGTCTGTTGTGTCAATTTATGTACGTGTGAGTGTCTGCCATCTGCTTTGTGCCGTCTGTATACAATGCGTCTAGGACAGTTCATTCGATTGTTGCGAGTTCTTTGCATACGTAATGCCATCATCTAGAGCTTGAATCGGGTAGGATCCAGTCATCTGATAAGTACCGTCCCTTGCACCTCGAGTATGGAAGGCCGAAGTCGTCCTTCGTATGCCGTCTGATGCGTACTGTCATCTTTACCTTGCGTCGAAGAATGCTCATTGGTCTGCTATGATTCCTATCAGACGTCTAGAGGACAAACAGTCACCTAAACACTGAGTCGAGTAAGCTTTAGATTGTCACGTACTGTCATGCATATCTTGAGTCATAGAGTCCACTACTATCAATTCATTGACATGTGGGGTTTAACGTCCCAAAACCACCATATAGTTATGAGAGACGCCGTAGTATAGGGCTTTGGAAATTTCGACCACCTGGGGTTCTTTGACGTGCGCCCAAACATGAGCACATGGGCCTACAGCATTTCCGCCTCCATCAAAAATGCATCCGCCGCAGCCGGGATTCGATCCCGCGACCTGTGGGTCAGCAGCCGAGTAGCTTAGCCACCATAGGCAACCACGGCGGGGCACCCACTGCTATCGAACGCAGCAGTCCAGTTTAAGCTCCCATGTAAATTTTTTGGTCCATATTTTCTATCTCTCTATCATTTCATATCCCTTAATCCACTTCCTCCAGTGTAGGATAGCAAACCGGACGCTCGCCTGGTTGACCTTCCCGCCTTTCCTTCCTCTACTTCTCTACGTCTACCTCTTGAGTCAAGAAGAATTGCCTCGTCTGACAAGAACTGTCGTCTTGCACATGGAGTATAAGCAGTTTACGTCGTTTTACGTATGCCGTCTGATACGCACTGTCGTCGGCAACTCGCGACGAGGAGGGGTGATTTGTCTGCTATGGTATACAGCCGCCAGCACCTTCAACACGAACACTTCGATGCGTGGCCAGGGCTAGTTTGATTGATGCCAGCCGCGAAGTGCTAGGCGCTTTTGCGAAGAGATAATACTTCGCTAGGCTTGGATAGTATGTCGGCATGTATGGTTAGCATCTTGGCAACAGAACCCAAACGGACGTGTTGTCAGCGTCAATCAAACTGATGCAGAACACGCGGGGGAGCGGTTCGTGTTAAAGGTGCTGACGGCTGCACTGCCGTCTGTACCTAGCGTAGATAAGTGCTCATCAGTCCGCTATGAGTCATCTGTGTATACGCACTGTATAGCAGTTACTTTGAGTCGATTGAGGTTTAGCTTAAGCTAAGTGTCGTTGAGTCTGAAAGGATTAAGTCACCCGATCCGAAGTGTCGTCTGCATCTTGATTCTGGGAAGGCGGGAAGAAGATAGATCGGTGGCCACTTTGTATGATGATGATGATTTGTGGGGTTTAACGTCCCAAAACCACTACTTGATTACGAGAGACGCCGTAGTGGAGTGCTCCGGAAATTTTGACCACCTGGGGTTCTTTAACGTGCACCCAAATCTGAGTACACGGGCCTACAACATTTCCGCCTCCATCGGAAATGCAGCCGCCACAGCCGGGATTTGATCCCGCGACCTGCGGGTCAGCAGCCGAGTACCTTAGCTACTAGACCACCATGGCGGGGCGGCCATTTTGGATAATGAGCTGGCGTAGACTAAATAGTAGATGAAGAGTGATGACGGTAGGTGGCTCACTTGTTCGAAAATGCGGTGGTCATCATTTCGGTCAACGTCAGGCAGCGTGCGCGCCGGCTCTGCGTTCGCGATTTGGAGCGATAGTTTCGCACATCTGAACGTGCACTTGATATCGTCAGCAAATGCATACTTCAAAACCATAGAGTTTCCCACAATACTTACTAGAGGGAACTCTGGCACTAGTGTCTATGGGAGCTGCAACGCACGGCGCTTCAGCAAGCATGGGAATGATGGGTAGTACACACATTTGTCTAATATTCGTACTTCTGGCCTGATTTTGGCTCCGTGTGTGTTCGTGTGGCTTGGAGCTCTTTTCTTACAAAACAAGTATTAGCAAATGTTCAGCGGTTGCGCTTCACCATTTTATTTCTTTAGACTTACTTTCCAAATTGGCTCACGAAGTTCGAAAGGGTTCAATCTTTCTTTCAAAACAAAACCGAAACACAGCAATAAACGAAGCCGCAAGTACGATTCGCCGCCCGCAAGTACGAAGACTAGACAAATGTGTGTACTACCCATCATTCCCACGGTCGCTGAACGATCGCAGCGCCAGAGTGCCCTCTAGTTAATTTTGAGAAACTCTGTGTTCAAAACTTCTCCAGTTGCATGCCGCTCGTTAATTGCTTACTGCTGCGTATACACGCACCAACTAGCAATTATGTAAGCGTCTCGCTTTGAGTTGGGAAATGAGTTGAACGCCTACTCCGTTGGTCCCTTTCTCCGCCTCCCTCTCTAACACACATAAGGATGCACCAATGAAAAAAACAAATGAACAAACAAACGCAAAACATACGAGCTCTGGCACGCCAGGACGGAACGAATTTGTACGACACGGAGAGCGGAAAAAGAACGACGTTTCGGCGCGGAGGAAGCGCAACGGTGAATTCCTTCAACTCGCCGCAGGGAGAGGGCGCTGTAGTAAGCAGGCGCGTCATCATCGCTCCGTTTACCGTAAGGAGCGCACGTTGTTGCCAGGCCTAGCCGTAACGGTCATCATGGCGGCTGCGAGTGAAGCAGCTTCAGTGGCGTACAGGGAACGCTGCCTGCCTGCCTGCCAGCCGTGTCGTACGCGCGCGGATCATCACGAAAGCAAACCAGGTCACGACCGACAGAGACAAAAGCGAGCCGAGCCAAGCCACGCCTCCCTAGTAGTCTCCTCCGAAACTAGACGTACGCACACGACTACTCCCTCCCCCCACCCCCACCCCTTTTTTTTTCTGCTGGACCGTGTTGTACCTCCTTTTATTGGCTTCCTCTCGGCACTTTGTGCTCTCTCAGTAGCTTCGCGCCGCGTCGGTACATGTATAGCCTTTCCTTTGAACTTTTGGAAGAAAGAACAACCCCTTGCAAAGCAAGCAGACGACTCTTCGTCGTGTCTTGTTCGTCTGCTCAAGATCGCCTGGTTCTTGTCTCTTCGGTCGTTTCTTTTTTCTTTCTAAAGCGGAGCTGTTATGGTCGAGTGTTGTCGCGTGTCATAGATTAAAAAAAAAATTATCATCCTCATTAATCGGTATCCGACCAGTCACCGCCCAAGCATTCGGTAGAAATGGTTTAAGAGAGAAGTTGCTAAGTGCGGCCTCTAATACGTGTTTTCCACCCTTGTGTTCCCTTCTTAACCTTTATCGGACCAGTGTGGGGAGTTAGGAGGGGGGGGGGGTACTTTCCCATTATCCCGCGGCACACTCGCGCTATGGGGAGTTAAAAGCAGTGCAGTTATAGCCGAGGTTAACGTGCGTCTTAGAGATAGAAGGAAAGAAATGGAAGAAAGGCTGAACTATACATAGTTTAGTAAAGTAAAGTAGTAAAGAGCGGTGAAAGAGACAGTTCAGAGGGTGTAAGAACGCCGTCCAGTTGGGACCAGCCGTGTTTCCACCTGTTCCGCTATGACGCGGCAGTGCAATGCACATGACAGACGCCGTACTGGAGGGCTACGGAAATTTGGACCACCTGGAGCACCTTAACATGAACGTATACATCTAAGTGCGCGCGTTCCTCAACCATTTCGCCTCCATTGAAGAGGCCACCGCAACGGCTTGGATTCGAGCGCGCGACCTTATTCGGTGGTCTATTCGATCATAACCGCTATAGACCACCGTGGCCCGTTTTTACCGGGCTTCGCTTTGGGAAGTGAGGGGATATACGTTAGACTGCCCAAGATATTTGCGCCATAGTTTTACTCCAGAAAGAAAGCTCCTACACTTTACATTCGTGGAGCTTTAGGCGGCACGCCGGGGTTTATCAGCCAACTGTCGCCTCGAGGAAATGGATGGATGGATGAATGGATGGATGAATGGATGGATGAATGGATATGGCTGTACCCTTTAGATCGGGCGGTGGCTAGCGCCACCAAGCCGTAATACTTAATGAACCAAAAACTAGAGTTATTCTTTTCCTTAAATAGTGAGGTTGAGGGTTCGTACTTTGCACCTGCTACGTATAACGCCCCCTGGCGAAAAAAGAAAATAGTTCCACACTCGCAGCCTTGTCTACGAGCCACGCCGGGAAATCGCACGCACAGAAATACCCAAGAAGTTTGTAGGGTATACAACAAGGTCTGCGAAGAACATTAAGGGGCTTTGACACGATCACCCACCAAATTGCGGTTTTCGGCGAGAAATAGAAGCAGAAGGTCTATTGCGTCTGTGAATATATGAAAAAATGAACTGTAAAAAAAAAATATTTGATTGCAAAATGAGCCCTAGAAGTCGCCGACTCTTAAATCCAGCCCACTGCCGGCGATACGAATTATAAATATTTTCAAATCATTGCTAGAACCGCGGGTGTCGAGAACCCCGAATAGTGTGTCCTGGTGCTTATAGGAATGTGTGGAATCAATTTTCGATATCGCTGCTTCAAAAGGGTCATTTCGGTTTCGGTATCGAGAAGGTGGCTTCGCAATGACGTGTCAAGGGGGATGTGACGTCACGGTAGACTGCAACTGGCGAAATACTCCGACCGCAGCCGCCCGCTTATTGTCAGTCGCATGTGGTTCGCGTAAGCGACGATGATGAATGACCCCAGGTGGTCTAAATTTCCGCAGCCCTCCACTACGGCGTCTCTCATAATCATATGGTGCTTTTGGGACGTTAAACCCCACAGATCAATCAATCAATCAATCAATCAATCAATCAATCGTTGATGAATGAACAACTGACATGATTTGGCCGCAAATAATACACACACAAAGTAAAGAAACGCTCGTGCTTGTCGTTGAGTGTTTCTTTGCTTTGTGTGTGTGTTACTTTGCGGCCAAATCATGTCAGTAAGCAAGTACCAACTATAGGCCAACAATCAGAATTGTTACGATGAATGAGTTGTCGTCGAGAGGCTCAGTCGACGGTGATTTCTGTGGCTGCACGGAGGACACAGAGTTCACAAACCCGGCTATACTGCATCGACTTGTCGCGATAACGTGCATGTATGCGGATGGAGCTGGACTGAAGATGACTAGGCGACGAACTTTGAAATCAAATTAAAACAATTCGTAAGCGTTGTCTGGCTCCGGTGCGTGGAGAACGTTGATAGTGCACACCATGAAAACGAAAGATGCCCCCTTTTGGGGTGCCTCAAAATCGTGTTATTACCATGGCCTCCTTGGTCGTGGACCGTTTAAGTGAGCACCTAGAAATCGTCCAGTGGTCAATGTCAAGCTGCCCCGCCGTGGTGGTCTAGTGGCTAAGGCACTCGGCTCCTGACCCGCAGGTCGCGGGATCGAATCCCGGCTGCGGCGGCTGCATTTCCGATGGAGGCGGAAATGTTGTAGGCCCGTGTGCTCAGATTTGGGTGCACGTTAAAGAACCCCAGGTGGTCGAAATTTCCGGAGGCCTCCACTACGGCGTCTCTCATAATCATGTGGTGGTTTTGGGAAGTTAAACCCTACATATCAATCTATCAATCAATCAATCAATGTCAAGCTGAAGAAAGGCGAAACAGCTCTAATCACACGCCCAGCTGTGCACGGAACATAATCGTTGGCCGGAATATTTATGTCTGTATTTAGAAAGAGTGGATAGCAATTGCGACTCTACTATGGGAAAGCTAGCCGTCCCATAGGCCTCACACTTGATGAAGCCACATCGACACTTTGTGTCCTTTTGTATCCGTGTATGCTAATCAGAGAAAAGAGAGATAGAGCAAGCTGGCAATTGCCACCTCAAGTGACACAAAATCTGCTCACACTTTCGGAAGGAACACAGACGCTCGCGAAGCAAGCGCTTTATGACGTCACGGCTCGAGAGTGCGCCGGCGTTGCCAGACTCGCGGGCCGCAAGCGCCTTTATAAAAAATTCTCGTTATAAATTATTGTACCCGACCAAAGGAGCTGAAATTTCGACAGCTTGTTTGTCAAAACTCGAGGATTTAATCCACATAACGCGGATGATGAGCGAAAATTGGGTGTCGGATGTCCCCTCTCAGAACTCCACCAAGTCGACGTGGGAGCACCGCCTGTCGTAGCTCTCAATAGGTGGAGCATCGGACGTGTAAATCTAAAGTCTCTATGGATCGGTCGCTACCGACGGAGACGGTTTCTATTTCGTTAACTGTATTTCATTTCAATTTACGTTCATGAGCATAACACTAGAGCAAACAAAAAACGACAAATATTGATTCCCAACGCTTTTCCAGCACTTAATTGCGTGTTGGATTCATTAGCTGGTGTCTGCAACGAAGACACGAGCACGCCGAAAAAAAAAAAACTCCTCGTCAAGAAGTGACTAAGAGCGCCGAGTGAAAAAAAAAAATTTCTGCGGCACAAAAGGGAAGCCGACTGCAAGTACAAATCTCATTCTAAGACCTTTTTTGCTTTTTTGCAAGCCTATATCGCTCAGTATAGAAACGACCAGAATTTAAAAAAAAAACACCAATCAGACTTCCATTCGCAAATTCGTGAGCCCATTACGTCTGTGGTTAGATTTCTGTAGCTCTAAAAAAAAAATCCAGCCGATCGACGATTCACATCAACTCAAGTTTCCAATTTACATTGACTACTGTGACCGCGCATCACTGCATACAATCTCGCCACGGTGGTCTAGCATTTATAGTGCTAGCCGAAAATGCCGGAGTCCTGTGTATAACTAGATTTTAGGTTCGCCTTAAACAACCCCACGTGGCGGAAATTTCCGAAGCCCCCATCTACGACGATAGCCATAGCGCGAGAGCAGAACGACGACACAGAGACAAGAAGGACACGAAGGACACGAGCGCTAACTTCCAACTGAGTTCATTGCGCAGAGCGCGAAAATACATCTGTGTCGTCGTTCTGTTCTTGCGCTATAGCTATCGTCATGTCATAACAACTATAACCCAAGCTGCCACACCACCACTACGGTGTCTCATAACCATATGCTGGTTTACGGAAGTTAAACCCCTCGACTTATTGTTATATACTAAAGACTTTCGGGAGAATGAAAACAGCGTCCGGTACTTTTGGAATAGCTGATAATACAGCCCTCGTGCTTGTGCGATGGACAGGACAAACACAAAAAATGCGACTTAAAATGAAATTATTAGGAGCGGCTCGTATTGCATTCACTGCATATACAGTATAGACCTGCCCCCAACAATGGGCCGATTCATCGTCCGGGTGTCATAGAAATGTCGTCATCGAATGAAAGCAAGAAAAAGAAAAGAAAGAAGGAAAGACAGAATTGAAAACGACCTCCAGCTTTCACCCTCGGTTAGAGTGTGATCGTTCACAGTCAAGCTGCAGTGTTTGTACGTATACTTATAGAAGGGCCACGAATGAGCCAAAGGGAATTGTGGATCTGTTTCGGATCGATACTATAGGGCGGATCACGTCGGAATGCGCCCAGTCACTTAGTCATCAGTGACTGCTCGTCTTTGTATGTCTTTACTTTTCTCTTGAAACATGTGCGAAGCCGTAGACACAACTGCAACGTTGCAACGTACCTCCCTGTCGGTGTGGTGAGAAGACTAAGGGGCGTCGGTGGATAAACGTTTCTGAGCAGGTGAGTCACTTTCCGAAACCTTCTTATGATGCACGAGTGGTTCCTCAAGCGATTTAACAATTTCTGTAAAAAATCTAGCTATACTTTTCTTGGGGTGGCGGGGGGGCGGGTATTTTCAAACAAATTTTACGAGAGTGCGTGTTTGTTATGTGCGCGTGCAAAACAAAAAAAAATTCGATGGGGAAACGACACCCAGGTTTCACCCGCAATCATTGGTCTGCACCAATGACTACACCAAAAACACGTTATCATTCGTCTACACCAACGATTTTATATCATTTTTGCAATGGATACACAAAATATAGCCGTATCGGCTGAAGATCAAGATGCTAAGAAAGTTGTGTATATATCTGTAAAAGTGAAGGTATTCTTATTCTTGCAATAATGCGGTAAATTGCACCTTCTCGTCCCCGTCACTCACCGATCGTGCCACTATAGGACGCCTAGTTGTGAAACAAACAAAAAAACACACACACACATAAACACGCACGCAGGCGTAAACACACACACGCACACAAAGAAAACAGATGCAGCGACACCACATTCATTTCCCAAAATGTACTCTCTATGACGTCACAAGTGTTGCCCAAGAGTGTTGCCGGTACCTTATTACAAGGTGGAGGGGGGGGGGGCATGGGCGTGGTTGTGTAGGGAAGGGAAATCAGGGGCGTAAGAAGTATTTTTAGGAGGGGGGGGGAGGCTGGGGGAACCACAGGCAAACGTTGTCGATTGTCACGTTGAGCTCTGTATGCCATGTAAACAAAAACTTAGGCAGAGGCGCATGGCCGGAGTGCAACCCCCTGGCTGAGCAACTGGGCGGAGAGATCGACCATTTCATACACCATGTGTGTGTGTGTGTGTGTGTGTGTGTGTGTGTGTGTGTGTGTGTGTGTGTGTGTGTGTGTGTGTGTGTGTGTGTGTGTGTGTGTGTGTGTGTGTGTGTGTGTGCGTGTGTGTTCACATACACGTTCAAACATAATTTTCGAAAAGTGTGTGTGGGTGGGGCAGGGGGGTGATTGAAAAAAATAGGGGTGATTTTTTTTCTCTGCTAGAGCCTTGCATAGTTTCTTATCGCCAAAACAGAACAACACCGTGCTGTACCGCAGTAGTAACAGACTTCACGAAGCTAAGTTTAGTTCAGTCTTATCGCCCCAATGTTGCAAAATTAGCGGGGGGGGGGGGGAGAAGCTGGGACGTGAAACCCCGCATATCAATCAAAGTAAGAAAAAGAAAGGGGGAACATCAAAACCTGTGAAGTCAAACAGGCAATCGGGCGTTGGAGGATTCCGGCGCAAAATTTAAAAATATAACGCCGATGTTAACTTTCTTTCTTTTTTGAATCATGAAGACATAATCGACATAACATAAAAATCGTCTCGAGCAGGTTGTAAGTTCAGCGCTGTACTGTGTTTCTTTGTCCTCACTTTTTTTATGCGCTGTTTTTCTTAGCTAAAAATGGTATTAAGAATTAATGACGATAGAATTTCGAGAGCGTAACTTATAGATGCAAGCCGGTTTGCTGTTTCACTTCAAGGCCATTTTAAATTAAGTCGTCCGCACTGATGCTCCCGAAGTGCGGCCTTTCGAGAATCGACTTCACCGAAGAAACGCCGGTGGCGTTCCAGCGTAGTCAGCTGCTTGTGCCGAGACAATGCCGACCGACGTTTGCGACGAGAGTTATGTACTACAGAACCTCTTCTCAAGGTTAAGCGTTCCATTGTTTCTGCACGCCGTGGAAGAGTGGGCTTCGCCCGAACTGTGCTATATCGCGCGATTAGCCGATGCTCGAGCATAACGTGCATAATGAAGCGAGAAACCGAATACAGCGAGCAGACACGACATCGGCCCCGCCACGGTGGTCTAGTGGCTAAGGTACTCGGCTGCTGACCCGCAGGTCGCGGGTTCGAATCCCGGCTGTGGCGGCTGCATTTCCGATGGAGGCGGAAATGTTGTAGGCCCGTGTACTCAGATTTAGGTGCACGTTAAAGAACCCCAGGTGGTCAAAATTTTCGGAGCCCTCCACTACGGCGTCTCTCATAATCATATGGTGGTTTTGGGACGTTCAACCCCACAAATCAATCAAATCAAATCAATCAATCAATCAGACACGATATCGAGAGGGCCCTCATTAGGGTAACTCAGAGTTAGGCGTCGAAGATTGGTTGATATGTGGGGTTTAACGTCCCAAAACCACCGTATGATTATGAGCGACGCCGTATAGTGGAGGGCGCCGGAAATTTCGACCACCTGGTGGGGTTCTTTAACGAGCAACCAAATCTGAGCGCACGGGCCTACAACATTTGCGCCTCCATCGGAAATGCAGCCGCCGCAGCCGGGATTTGAACCCGGGACCTGAGGGTCAGCAGCCGAGTATACCTTAGCCACAATAGACCACCGCGACGGGGCTATAGGCTTCGAAGCCACCGTCTGCTTTTCGAACACACAGTTGTTAGAATGTTACTCGCGAGAGGAGTTGAATAGACCGTAAACCGCGAGGCTATAGGTTTTAAAAAAAGGAAAATTCTGTAATTTTAATTAGATAGTCAACGTCGCGCCGAATGAACAACCACACATACGACACCACGGGCGCTCACTTACAAGTGTTGGTGCCTTGAGGAAACAGGCTAATATAAACCCACTCTTCGTCGACGCATGTGCAACATGATCAGCCCATCGCTTACTTAATCACGCTATCGGACAGATGCTCTTTAGATAACGCGTTTCTGACACATACAGGTGTAATGACGTTTCGCTAACACACTCAATAGCTCGTTTCTTTTTGTCATAGGCCTTCAAAATTTTATGTATTTTTATGCTGAAAAAAAAAACAATAAAACGAGGTGCGCCGAGACAGAGACAGAGACAGAGACAGAGACAGACAGACAGACAGACAGAGACAGACAGACAGACAGACAGACAGACAGACAGACAGACAGACAGACAGACAGATATAGATAGATAGATAGATAGACAGATAAATAAATAGATAAATAAATAGATAAATAGATAAATAAATAGATAAATAGATAAATAGATAAATAGATAAACAGACAGATAGATAGACAGACAGACAGACAGACAGACAGACAGACAGATAGATAGATAGATAAATAGATAAATAGACAGATAGATAAATAGACAGATAGACAGACAGACAGACAGACAGACAGACAGACAGACAGACAGATAGATAGATAGATAGATAGATAGATAGATAGATAGATAGATAGATAGATAGATAGATAGATAGATAGATAGATAGATAGATAGATAGACAGACAGACAGACAGACAGACAGACAGACAGACAGACAGACAGACAGATATAGATAG